>NW_015506567.1:220065-245940 GCF_001515645.1 Sinocyclocheilus grahami
GTGTGATGTCACTGTGATCATCGCATGATCTCACGTGTTGACTGGATACTGATTTTGGAGGAAACTAAAATTGTTAAAAATGGCGTTTATCACGTTTTGGAACCAAACTCTTCATATATATATATTCGGGTAATCTGGGACATTTTTTGCAATTTTGACTTATGCGATTCATTTCGATATCTATCTAACACATTCAACTTTTCTGAAATCCCTAAGATGTTTTCTAACCACACCAGAAGAAAGAATGTTGATATTATACCCAGAGGAGACATGCCAAAAAAAAATCTGCCTGAATTTGATAATCTGGGACAGGTCACTTTGTAATTTGGGACATACAGGTGCATCTCAATAAATTAGAATGTCGTGGAAAAGTTCATTTATTTCAGTAATTCAACTCAAATTGTGAAACTCGTGTATTAAAGAAATTCAATGCACACAGACTGAAGTAGTTTAAGTCTTTGGTTCTTTTAATTGTGATGATTTTGGCTCACATTTAACAAAAACCCACCAATTCACTATCTCAACAAATTAGAATATGGTGACATGCCAATCAGCTAATCAACTCAAAACACCTGCAAAGGTTTCCTGAGCCTTCAAAATGGTCTCTCAGTTTGGTTCACTAAGCTACACAATCATGGGGAAGACTGCTGATCAGACAGTTGTCCAGAAGACAATCATTGACACCCTTCACAAGGAGCCACAAACATTCATTGCCAAAGAAGCTGGCTGTTCACAGAGTGCTATATCCAAGCATGTTAACAGAAAGTTGAGTGGAAGGAAAAAGTGTGGAAGAAAAAGATGCACAACCAACCGAGAGAACCGCAGCCTTATGAGGATTGTCAAGCAAAATCGATTCAAGAATTTGAGTGAACTTCACAAGGAATGGACTGAGGCTGGGGTCAAGGCATCAAGAGCCACCACACACAGACGTGTCAAGGAATTTGGCTACAGTTGTCGTATTCCTCTTGTTAAGCCACTCCTGAACCACAGACAGTGTCAGAGGCGTCTTACCTGGGCTAAGGAGAAGAAGAACTGGACTGTTGCCCAGTGGTCCAAAGTCCTCTTTTCAGATGAGAGCAAGTTTTGTATTTCATTTGGAAACCAAGGTCCTAGAGTCTGGAGGAAGGGTGGAGAAGCTCATAGCCCAAGTTGCTTGACGTCCAGTGTTAAGTTTCCACAGTCTGTGATGATTTGGGGTGCAATGTCATCTGCTGGTGTTGGTCCATTGTGTTTTTTTAAAACCAACGTCACTGCACCCGTTTACCAAGACATTTTGGAGCACTTCATGCTTCCTTCTGCTGACCAGCTTTTTGTAGATGCTGATTTCATTTTCCAGCAGGATTTGGCACCTGCCCACACTGCCAAAAGCACCAAAAGTTGGTTAAATTACCATGGTGTTGGTGTGCTTGACTGGCCAGCAAACTCACCAGACCTGAACC
This sequence comes from Sinocyclocheilus grahami, assembly GCF_001515645.1. NCBI lineage: Eukaryota > Metazoa > Chordata > Actinopteri > Cypriniformes > Cyprinidae > Sinocyclocheilus > Sinocyclocheilus grahami. The sequence continues at coordinate 221,505 of NW_015506567.1, forward strand.
CCATAGAGAATCTATTGGGTATTGTCAAGAGGAAAATGAGAAACAAGAGACCAAAAAATGCAGATGAGCTGAAGGCCACTGTCAAAGAAACCTGGGCTTCCATACCACCTCAGCAGTGCCACAAACTGATCACCTGCCATGCCGAATTGAGGCAGTAATTAAAGCAAAAGGAGCCCCTACCAAGTATTGAGTACATGTACAGTAAATTGACATACTTTCCAGAAGGCCAACAATTCACTAAAAATTAGAAGTATTACACATGAATTATGAATACTTATGAAGTATTCTAATTTGTTGAGATAGTGAATTGGTGGGTTTTTGTTAAATGTGAGCCAAAATCATCACAATTAAAAGAACCAAAGACTTAAACTACTTTAGTCTGTGTGCATTGAATTTATTTAATTTTATACACGAGTTTCACAATTTTAGTTGAATTACTGAAATAAATGAACTTTTCCACGACATTCTAATTTATTGAGATGCACCTGTATGTATTAGGCCTAAAAAAGCCTATATTCACCATACTTTATGTATGCCAAACACAATATCACCAATTTTGAATAAGCATTATGAAAAAAATGACAAGTACAGAAATCTCAATAAGGAAATGTATATTTCAATATCAGGAAAAATAATTTATTTATGTACACAGGAAGAACAATCTACTGTGTTAATTAATTTTAATTCATTTAAAACTATTAAAATTGTTTAACATTGTATTAACATTTTAAAGAATCAACTAAAATTTAAGCAACATCAAGCACCAATTTGATTCATGGATTATTCAGTCAGTTATTCAAGTTCCCCATTCTATTAAAATTGGGGATACTCGGGGAACAAACACTCTGTCTGTCTGTCTGTGTGTGTGTGTGTGTGTGTGTGTGTGTGTGTGCGCGCGTTTTTGAAAAATAATTTATTTATGTACACAGGAAGAACAATCTACTGTGTTAATTAATTTTAATTCATTTAAAACTATTAAAATTGTTTAACATTGTATTAACATTTTAAAGAATCAACTAAAATTTAAGCAACAGCAAGCACCAATTTGATTCATGGATTATTCAGTCAGTTATTCAAGTTCCCCATTCTATTAAAATTGGGGATACTCGGGGAACAAACACTCTGTCTGTCTGTCTGTGTGTGTGTGTGTGTGTGTGTGTGTGTGTGTGTGCGCGCGTTTTTGTGACAAATGAGGACATAAATTTGTATAATGACAAAGGTATAACATAGGTATTAGGGTGTGCGTGTGTCTGTGTACAGAACATTGTCAGCTGGCCTGGGCGCAGATCCCCCTCCTGCTCAGTGATTTGAACCATTGTATACTAAACTAACTGTGAATTTGGGAAATGAAATGAACAGTTTACTTCATCCTGATACCTTTGCTTGCTACTGGAATACGTTTCCCAGATTCCAGCTCTGTAGCATCTCTCTAGCTAGCTGGTTTAGCTAACTGCTAGCTACTGTGAATTTATGCTAATGTTATAACCTCCAGTAGTCCAGATTAACACCCATTTCTCATTAAAGCATATATTATCCCTTGTCATTAGACTTATAAAGTCCCTAAATACATATTTCCTCCATTTGAAGACTGTCCCAGATTACCCAAAGCATGCTGTCCCACATTCTCAATCATATTTGATAATGTGGGAAAACAAAAAAAATTTTTAAAGAAAAAAAAACTAAAACACATTTTCAACACTTTAATACATATTTTGTTGCTTGAATAAATCACAAACATAATTTGACAACAATTAGGAACATTATTTATGACAGATTTATGTCCTTAAAATTAATCTAGTCAGAATCCTATGTCACTGACCTTGTCATGCAATTCCCAGGGGAGCTTTTTGATTGACAAGTGCCCCGCCCCTTTCTGTGAAATCACCCCAATGAAGTCATGTGATTTCAGTCACATGACATCTATGCTAAAATTATAGTAAAAGTCCTGTTGACTAAATTTAGTTAGAACAGGAAATAAACACACTGGAGTTTAGGTGTCCCAGATTACCCAATGTCCCAGATTACCCGAATTCACCCTATATATACTGTATATATATATATATATATATACAGGCCCGTAACCAGCTATGAGGCCACGTACCGAGGTCCGGAAATCTTTAAATTTTTCATGTTCAAAAATGAAATGTGTTCTTTGAATGACTAATGTGTTGTTAAACTCCTCATATGAATGCCTGCATATGCATAATTCAGTTTAGACAGTTTGTAAGAATGTTTCGCTGCGAGACCCTGACTGAGTGAATGAAGCTTGAGAGAGTTGTGAGTGAGGGCGCGGGCACAGCCTCCGTGTTGCCAGATCCATCTAGTATATTATATAAGTTTTTGGACTTGTCTTTTCCACTTAATTTAACACTTTAGAAAGTTAATAAAGTAGGAAGCTGCAGTTTTAGTTTTTTGTTTGTTGTAGTATCAATATCTGGCAACACTGCATCAAAACACTTAAACTGAAAGCAATCAAAAAAGCCCATGGCCAGGTTTTTGCTGACAGGATACGACATTCAGTAAGGGAAACGCAAAAATTATCATGATATTATCTGTCATAAACTTTATCAACGCTGTCAAAAACAGTAGCATTTACCACTAATACACACAGATCTGTAGAACAAGTAGGCTACAGAATGAAATGAAGTACGCAAAAACTAGCCATGAAGAAGTCTATGCCATCATTGCCATGGCATTCAGTATAGTTACATTTTCACAAATCATGCTATAAACTTTCATATGATCATATGAGCACTAGACAAAGTTATTTTTGTTATGTATTGTTGCAATAAACAACTGATAAAATTATCCACCCTTAAATATAGTAAAGTATTAACACATTTTGATGCCATAAATAGGGTATGATTTAAAAATAATCATCCCTCCAAAACAGAGAAAACATCTTTCTGATATTATCTGTCATAAACTTTATCAACGCTGTCAAAAACAGTAGCATTTACCACTAATACACACAGATCTGTAGAACAAGTAGGTTACAGAATGAAATGAAGTACGCAAAAACTAGCCATGAAGAAGTCTATGCCATCATTGCCATGGCATTCAGTATAGTTACATTTTCACAAATCATGCTATAAACTTTCATATGATCATATGAGCACTAGACAAAGTTATTTTTGTTATGTATTGTTGCAATAAACAACTGATAAAATTATCCACCCTTAAATATAGTAAAGTATTAACACATTTTGATGCCATAAATAGGGTATGATTTAAAAATAATCATCCCTCCAAAACAGAGAAAACATCTTTCATAAGCATCTTCATCGTCTGTCTCCTTTAAAGTGTGTATAGTGTATATAATGAGTTGTATTTGTAGGGGTTATTATAACACAATTATTTAACACCAACCCCCATCAGCCCCATATAATATATATATTAAAGACTTTAACTCAAATTCTTCGAAGTATCACTTTCAAGAACTAAGGGGTGAGGCAAAGGTTAGCCAAATTAGTGTCCTCAGCTAAATTACAGCAGCTGTTACTGCGATATCATTTTGTGATTTAGGGGAGGGTGACCAGAGATAACCCTAGTGACTCCACTGACACCATCCTGCCTGCTTCTTTGACCTCCAATTCAGGCTTTGACACCCTTCCAGAGAAGCAGTATATCTAACATTCCACAAACACAGGGGTAACAACCAATTACATCCATTTAAATCTGGCTAAGGAAAACCATTACTCACTGTTTTTGAAGCAACTGTACAGTATGCACACTGTAAAAAATGACCGTGAATTTAACGGTAAAAGACTGTAAAAATGCTACAGTAAAAACCTGTTAAATGGTTAACGGTAAATTCCCCTACTATATACGGTGAAAAACTGTATTGGACATTACATGTATTCGACATTAATTTTACGGTAGTATACCGTTTTTGGAAGTGAAATAGGCCGTATAATTTACAGTGAATTACATTTCAAATTTGATGTTTTTTTGTTGAAATAACTATGTTTCTTCTTAGATTTTTCTTATCAGTTTTGTATATTAGGGTTGAGTGTTACACCTAATGTTGTTAAATTAATGTTTATTGCATTATTTCAGTTTCATGTGTGTTACCATGATGGTGTTTGGTGTTTGTGTGAATGACACGGCGCACCTTCTATATATGTTATTATTTAGAAGCTACTTGTGATGGGCTTTTGTTCATCATGTGACTTTCTCATCACCACCTGCATTTGGTGGTTATCAGTGTATTACAAAGGTACAAAACAGATGTCAGTGCTTCAATAGGTTGGTATATTAACATTATATCAGTTAATGAAATTACGGTATTTGACTGTAAATTTAAGTTAAAACCATAAAACCTAAAACGTTGCTACCGTATTTTTTACGGTAAAATTCCGGTAACCACAGCTGCCGTTTTTTTACCGTAAATTTTACGGATTTATTTTTACAGTGCAAGTGTGTCTATGGGAACCATGGCATTCAGAAAATTCAGATTAAACACAATGTAAATGATGAGTGGACTTAGACGAACCTGTTCAAAGTCATCTGTCCATCTGACCGATAATTTGGTCATGCAGTCAGTGCATGAATGATTTTAAGATGTGAGTGCATGATAAACACATTTTCTTTCATAACCTGCACAAAGATTGGATTGTTGCATTTTGTCAGGGCTATGTGTATGTACTTTGAGCATTACATCAAGTATTTCACATGAAGATGTTTCACTGAGCTCATGGAGCTCATTTCCAGCACACTGAAACACAGCACAGAAACATAAAGTTCCTCCCTGATTCCTAAAATGACTCAGAAACAGCTTCACATTCCCTCAAAAGTATGACAAATACCAAATATGTTGTCTTATTTAGCTTTTCACTTCATCTCTCTTTGAACTTCAACATCTTCAAAAAAAAAAACTGTACACCCTACAGTAATATAATACAGTAATATAATAGATCCTAAAGTATTAATAAAGAAAGTTAAATAGTATGTGAATATAGAAAAACTGTGATTTTCAAGAGTTAGGAAGCACAGTTGTTATCATGGTAAAACAGGAATTGAGATCTATTTTATGTTTTCTATGTGTAATGTATCTCAGTATTGCACCTAAAAGTGTCTTCTCAAACTGACTAATAAAGCATATTTTTACAAACTGACTTAAAATAAATGTCTTATGAGCCACAACAGACTTCCATTAATTCTTTGTCTACCTTCAAGCATTCCATGTACAGTGGTACTTTTAAATTACAAGTGCTGTCAACAATGCATAAAGCACTCAAGCTGCTCTCAGTGACATTATATGTTCATGAGTGACATCGATGTATTTTTTTATATTTTGAAATTTTAGGGGAAACCCATGCGGTCTTAAAGTAACCACCGCTGTGCGTATAGGAAAGACAATTCAAATTAGACAATGAACATTCAACAGCATCCCCTCCCAAAATAAGAAATGTTTGTAAGTTGCCTTGTGGATGTAATTTGCCCTCATTGCTGATTTATTGAAGACTCAATGGTCTATATCAGGGGTGTCCAAACTCGGTCCTGGAGGGCCGGTGTCCATAAGAGTTTAGCTCCAACCCCAATTAAACACACCTGAACCAGATAATCAAGCTCTCACTAGGCATACTAGAAACTCGGCCCTCCAAGACCGAGTCTGGGCACCCCTGGTCTATATACTATGTTATTTCCAAGAAGTCTTCAGCAACAGCACTAGGAGGGTCATCTTCAACTCTACCATGAAAGGATTTGTTTATCTACTCATCAGAGTGGCTTTTCAGGGATGGGCTCTGGTCTGATTAACATTTGAACAATCATCACAAACTCTTACTTTTGAGTCCTTTGATGGTCACGCTCTGCAGATATTGACTTGTCAACAGACTCATGGCCTGGTCTTATGATGACTCAGAGTGGAGTAAATACTGTATATTTGAGTAAAAGTTACTAGAGAAAGTTTTTAAAGAAGAATTTCAGTGAAACACTACATTAAAATATGCAACAAATGAATCAGTCATTGGAAGACAGGCAGTAATAGTGTAAATTGTATTCTCTTCAGAAAATATGGCTTTCGAGATTTCTAAATTTGTGGTCTTAGCTACCAGCTTAGCTACAAACAAAATCGTTAGTGTTTAAAAACTCAGACAAGCCATAAAATTAAGACATTTACAAAGTCTGGCATCATGATTTAATGGCAAACATTGTGAGAAAATAAGCTTATATCATGTATTATTCATCCCTCCCTCACACATCCACAAGTGACAAATGAAGCTTGTTCGGAGATGATTGACTCCATTAAATTAAGTTTAATTTTCTCTGTTTGTTTGTCTCTCTCAATGATCCATGCAATCCTGTTCTTTAAACTTTGACAGCTTAGAAACATATTTCCATTCCCTTGTCATGTAAACAGAAGACCCCATGTGGCTTTACACACATACACAAATTCCATACTCAAGACAGATTTTGAGGAGGTTTAGTACGGTTGATCAAATGTAAAACTAGAAATGTTTTGAGTTACAAAACAGTTGGTGGTAATACTGACCAACCTGTTATGTCATGGGTGCTGGGCAAGTGACATTAGGCGAGGGAACAAGGGCCTCTTAAAAATACCTCATGGTCTAAAGCTGCTTATAGGGAAATGAAGTCAGCTTGTAAGCACACGGTGGGAGATGTTTCTTAGTCACTTCCCTGTCTCATTTCTGCACATACAGAAGAGTTTCACTCCAGTAAGAACTGAACTGAACTGAACTGAAGACATACTGAGGCTGAAGATTTACAATGAAAATATTACTACTACTACATTATACAATATATATAAAAGATAGATAGATAGATAGATAGATAGATAGATAGATAGATAGATAGATAGATAGATAGATAATGTTAATCTAACTAAGTTTTAATAAATTGGGCCTCCACTGGAAGTTTGCTGAGGACCCCTATAGTGGGCCCTGGGCACCTGGTTGAGAACCACTTTAGAGAAAACTTGAAAAATTATGTCCCATGATGCTAAAGATCTGGTATTTTATTTTATTTTATTATTTTTTTTATTTTAGAACATATTACATATGTACATATTACATACTGTATACTAGTATTAGCACATATGTGCATATGCTAGTATTAACATTATTCTGTAGACATAACTTGCAAATTAATAATTTACAAAAATTAAAAAGACAAAAAAAAAAGATGAAAGAGAAGAAAAGAAAAGAAAAGAAAAGAAAGAAAAAGTTGACTATAACATATTCAAGGAATGCCACTCAGCAAATCAAATTTCAAGATCAGAAATAGCTAATGATCTATAAATAATGATAAAAAGGAAAATTAAGCAGGAAATTAAAAAAGAAAAAAAAGTGAACCATAACATTCAAACTTTTACAATGGAATGCCAATCCAGTATTCCTCTAGAACACTCTAAATCTTCTACACGTACAGTATGTAGGTCCATTATAATTATTATAAACACTTCAATGCTTCACATCATAATTAAATACTTTTCATTTCTGGCCCACGTTCTCAATGGTACGCTGGAGGATGGCAGTTCCGCGAAGCTCGCACTGCATAGATGGTAGGCTGAGGGCGTGCAGAGGGGCTGCCAGACGACAGTGGACGAGGAGGCAGAAGCGGGTGGGAGGGCGGGAATTTGTGAGCCTCTGGGCTTTCAGGCCAGATCTTAGGAACGGGAGCCCTCTCCTCTTTGGTATGGCACAATCGCAGCACCATACACAGCTCACCCTCAGCCGTGGTGCAGGGGGCGGAGCTCATCTCCACGCTCACACTGTCTGTGGCTTTCTCCCTCATGGCGGGTGTTGTTGCTGGCTCACACACCTTGACTGACGTCATTTGCAGCTCCGGCTCCACGGCGATCCTCAGCACTGTCGCTCCGTGGGGCGATGGCTCGTTGGTCGTGGCGGGCTCCGGCTCTCTGTCAGCGGTGGGCTCGGGCATGCGCTCCGCGCATCGGGGAGATGATGGGCTGGGCACTGGGTCGGGAGTGGAACTGGCGGGGAACGGAGATCTTTTTCTCGCCAGTGTCCACTCCACAAAGGCAGCGAAATTCGTTCGACGACCATCTTCGGACGACAGCGCTCTGCACAAGATGTTCAAACTGGCGTCGTAGAACGCACAGAGCGTGTCGTCCGGGTAGCTGGTTAGCGCACCAATGACCAGGAACAGTCTGGTATGGCCCTCGAGCGATCTCTCCCCCTGCTCCAGCAGGAGGAGGAGGTATTCCAGATGGGAGAGGGGATCCATAGAAACAATGGAAACAAAAAACACTGAGGAAAAATGGAGGGAACACACGGAGGTAACTGTATCCTTGGTCGGGTCTTCTGTCACAATCCGCTGGGTCATGGGAATGAGGAAACGAGGAGACGTGGAGATTTCACGAAACGAGAGTCTTTAATAATCCAACATGGAGACACAGGACACAAGGATGACGTTCACAACAAGTAGACCCAACAAATACAAACTGAACAGACTGGGACTTTTAAACACATGGCAATAAGGGGAACACAGGTGCATGAAATCAGTCAATTAACTGGGACACGGAACACATGGGGAGGGATAACACAACAGAAACCAGTCCATAATCCTGACACATATACACTACCATTCAAAAGACTGGGGTCAGTGAATAAAGACATTTACTGTTACAAAAGATTTCTATTTCAAATAAAACTGTTATTTTTTACATTATATTCATCAAAGAATTCAGAAAAAAAAGTATCACACTTTCTACAAAAATATTAAGCAGCAACCATTTTCAACACTTATAATAAAAAGAAATGTATATTGAGCACCAAAACAGCAAATTAGCAATGGCTGCTGTTAATTCAGCCTCCATCACAGGAATGAATTATATTTTAAAATATACTGAAATAGATAACAGCTGTTTTAAATTGTAATAACATTTCACAATATTACCGTTTTTATTTTGATCAAATAAATGCAGTATTGTTCAGCATAAGAGACTTCTTTCAAAAACAATTAAATTTTGTACAGTAGTGTAAGCATCTGGAAATTGGAAATCCTGCTAAAATCCTTCCAATAAACAGAATCAGAGAAATAAACAAAGCCTCCATTAGAGAATGACGTTTGCAAGTGGCACCCACTACTTGTGAACAAGAGAAGAAAAACACAAGCACTACAGTGTGCTCATTACAAATACATCAAGGCGCGATAAACCACTATTTTAACAATCTTCTTCTGGAAGGGGAGACCACCCAGCTATATAAATAAGTGGCAATTCAGTCCAGGACCCTGTTGTTCCCTCAATAACACATGCAGACCCTCATAAAAGAGGATGTATTAAGATGTCACCAAGTGATCCACTACAGAACATCAGAGGAACTAATGCTCGTTTACAGGGTACATTTCCTGCAAGACAAAGATACAGTAACTCAAACACACCCCAGACTGTGATGTACATTGTTATCAATTATAATCTGCATACATTTTTCCAAATGATAGTTTCAAAGCTGCACTCACTTTATTCGTGAATCATTCTCTGTTCTGTAACACAGTAACAACAGGAGAGAGAGAGAGCACACTCCAAGTAAATCCAAGTAATATGAGACTCTAAGTCATCTGTGTTTAAACAGAGTGAGATGTGTTTATGACTCCCTGCCTACTCTCCTCAAACAAGGCCTGGCCTGGGAGGATGCACTGACCTAACAGTGCTTCTCAAGAGAATAACTAGAACTTCTCTTACACATTCAGTATGTAAATGCAAAATATATGATTGCAGTGACTAAGTGTTGTCATGATGTAACATAACTGCCCATGCCTTTGTCTGAAGAGCCTTAAAGTGCATCCACAGTAAATATTTGAACAGATCATATGCTCAAGCCCACTACTTTAGTATTGCTAGGAGCCACGCTTTACTAATGGAGCTACAAGGATGTCTAACATCATAACATGAATAAAACTGTCAACACTTGAAGATGAAATCCTAAGATTATGCTAACAATAAATGGTGAAAACCAGTGTCGAGCAGTTTGCAAAGAATTCAAGTCCTCTTACAAAGCTGTGAGCCAACAAATGTATTTCATAACACAACACTATTCCTTCTGCAAATTAGTATGCATTCTATTATCTGATACAGCCTCATGTTAACTTATTTTTCAATGTCAAATTAGACCATAAGCCATCTCAAGCTCTTCCATACTGAACCACATGAAACTCTTGAATCGACTTATTCAAAACAGATGCACCGCTTTGAAATGTGCCTTGATCACCATGGTAATAAAGTCTTGTATGACCATTTCTCAACATGTTGACACAAACTACAGTACCCTCTTAGATAAATGACACTGCTGCATTTTGATGATTTTTTAGGGGAAGCCCATGCCGTTTTAAAGCAGCTTCCACAATACAAATTGTATAATGAACATTAATATAACTGCAGCCCTTCCATTGCTTCTCAAGAGAATAACTAGAACTTCTCTTACACATTCAGTATGTAAATGCAAAATATATGATTGTAGTGACTAAGTGTTGTCATGATGTAACATAACTGCCCATGCCTTTGTCTGAAGAGCCTTAAAGTGCATCCACAGTAAATATTTGAACAGATCATATGCTCAAGCCCACTACTTTAGTATTGCTAGGAGCCACGCTTTACTAATGGAGCTACAAGGATGTCTAACATCATAACATGAATAAAACTGTCAACACTTGAAGATGAAATGCTAAGATTATGCTAACAATAAATGGTGAAAACCAGTGTCGAGCAGTTTGCAAAGAATTCAAGTCCTCTTACAAAGCTGTGAGCCAACAAATGTATTTCATAACACAACACTATTCCTTCTGCAAATTAGTATGCATTCTATTATCTGATACAGCCTCATGTTAACTTATTTTTCAATGTCAAATTAGACCATAAGCCATCTCAAGCTCTTCCATACTGAACCACATGAAACTCTTGAATCGACTTATTCAAAACAGATGCACCGCTTTGAAATGTGCCTTGATCACCATGGTAATAAAGTCTTGTATGACCATTTCTCAACATGTTGACACAAACTACAGTACCCTCTTAGATAAATGACACTGCTGCATTTTGATGATTTTTTAGGGGAAGCCCATGCCGTTTTAAAGCAGCTTCCACAATACAAATTGTATAATGAACATTAATATAACTGCAGCCCTTCCAAAAAACACATGTTTGTGTCTTGCCTTAAATGCCATTGTCATTGCTGATTTATTGAAGTAATTAGCAGCCATAGTGCTTAAGAACAGATTGACTAACTTACTCAATCAAACAAAAAAAATGCACATATTTTACAAGATCTGGGACTCCTTCCTACGTTTTTTAGATCAGAATGGACTGGCTCTTGAGTAATACCAAATAAGGTGATCATGCCCAAGTGTTTAAAGACAGTTGACTGTGTGTTAATGTGTGAACTGTGTTTATGACTCATTTTAACATATTTTTTGTTTTTCATTGGTAATTACATATGGTGAAATATCATTTTCTTAATGTATTTTACCATAATGGCCCATTTTTTATGTATGTGTAAATGTTTCTTATGGCTCTTATGTTGGGGGAAGGGCGGGTGTTCTTTGGTTGGAGTTTGGTTACTGTTACAGTATATGTAATTCCTTTTCTTAATGTTTGGAAACAATAAAAAGTATCTAAACAAAATGACTGAATGTCCACACTGTGTATCACTGCAATTTAGATCCAGTTTGTGCATCCGGGGTGCTAAACTAATCCGCTTTATTTGACAGTGGCAGACATACATGGCTTTATTTCATACTGCCTTCTCCACCAGTCTCAAAATTCAGAGAGGTGTGTAGACCAGGCCTGTTAGTGGTTTATTGTAATTTTCCGCTTGACCTGAACTTCACAACATCACAATCTTGTTTCTGCAATGAGTTTCGGCTTGTTTTCTACAACAACATCTGACATGTTGACATTCTAAGTTTGTGAGAAATGTGATTTGAATAGGATTTCAAACATGTGAATGTAGCTTGAAACTGATTTTTTTTTATCACTCACCCTTGCTAAATGTAATCTGATTCCAATTGGATATGCACAAAAAAAAAAAAGATTTGGACTGACACTCTGAACAAGGCTAAAGTCACCATAATATCAAAACGGAAAATTCTTTTTTTTTTTTTTTTTGTTGCAGTGTTTATTTTAATGATTCTTGTTTTCTTGCCTTACTTTTTTTTTCCTTCAAGAAGCTGTTTCACTTGGCATATACAGCACGTCACAATAGGGAAGAGAAGATGAGTGCAACTTCTGCTTTATGCCAACTTCAAATATGACCTTCTATCAATGCATCATGACCAAAGAAACATTTAATCTCTAAAGGGTTTGGACAACTCTGAAAATTTTCTTATACAAAAGGAACACATTTTAAAAACAGAAACCTGGTCAGTTGTCTTACTAACCTAATGTTAACCTGCAGAGACTGATAAAAGGCTGAAGAAAATTACGGAGCAAGTCTGACCATCTTCATTGCTTTCCATGATGGATGATGGATACCTTACTCTGTTATTATGGAAAGTGACTATTCCTCTCTCTGGCTGTGTGAATACTCCTCAAAAAGTCCCTCTTGTCCCACATTGGAGAGTCAGTAATGATATCCTAAACGAAAAATCTTCCACTTTCTGATCCAGTGCTTGGGCTGGACTTGGTGGCAGATTTGGCTGATTAAAGGTCTGCAATACTGTTTCTAGCTTAGTTGTTAACATTATCCACAACATGTACCAATTGTTGACAAAAGTGCTATCCAATAAAGCTAATAACTTGTTTTAAAGGGGAATCCTCAATATCAAGTAGCCTACAGTTTGTACAGTTTGCATGATCATTAAAACCTGATTCATAAAGCTACCTAGCTAATGTTGTACTTTCAATTGCAGACCATCACTAGGTTCCCACTCAGACTTCTTTTTGACATGTCAATTAGCAATAACATTATTACTTACTGTATGTGTTTGGAATTGCTCTCTTATAAAAAAAATGCATCAGCTAAAAGGTCATAATCAAATAATTTTGCCAGGCCAGCTGGTTGTGGGTAGATATTTGGATAGGACAAAAGACAATTCATTCTGTGAACTGTTAGAGGGTGAGGGAACTCACAAGCCAATGAGTTCATGCTTTTTGGTGCATGTTTTGACTATGTTGCTTGTAGGTTTTGAAAATGAACCTTGAAATTAATTAATAACAACAAGGACATACCTGCCATGAATTACACAGAACTACTGTATACATGCTTAATCTACACACCAAACATGCTGGATTTACCAACCTGGTACAAAGATATATTTAAGGGGTTATTCTAAAGATCCAGGTAAAAGAAGTTGGTGGCTATAAGCAGATTCCCAACAAATAAATATTGAACATTTACTGTCATTACACATTACAAACATAAAGACTGAGGGCAAATATGTTGTCACTGGAGGTAATGCATTTTACAATGCATATTTGTGCAAAACATAGATCTTGTTCTACATATATAGAGGTATGTGATCTTGGTCTTCAAAAGTCTGAGACCACACTGAAAATCTGGGATTATTTATTTATTTTTTAAAAGTCTGAAGCTTTGGGTTGGTAGTAAGATTTAAGATGTTCGGTAAGATGTTTGTGAAAGTAGTCTTTCCTTCTTTTCTTTCTTAAAAAAATAAAATGAATAAAAATCGTCCTTGCTTTCTTGTTTCCATTAAAGATAAAGATGCTCTTTGTGTGATTCTCAAATCATCAGGTTTTACACAAATTTTAGGAGTTCAAGCAGCTCAAGTGCTAGAAATTAGAAAAGGAGAACAGATAATTTTTCTACTAAAATTGATGTATACTGACTACATAATTTATATTTTTTCACTAGTAGTGTCATATTTTTGGACACATTATTTCAATCCATTTAATTTTACTTAATTAAAAATAACAATAATTATTATTTACATTTTCATTTTCAGTGAAACTGAAAGATGCCATTCTGAAATCTATAATAACCGAGTGATGAAGAGGACAGTTTTATAGCTTAGGATGCCTGCCCACGCTGCTCCCCTTCAAGCCATGGCATAAATCAGCCTTTATCTGAGTGCAGTCTGGGGAGGCCCGTGGCCTTTAGACCTGCTGAGAAAGGACTGTGAAACTGTAGGTGTGAAAGAAAAGGAATTCAGAACAGGAAAAATGTTACCATAACACACAGTGGGTGCAAGAGGAAAACGGCATTCCTCATCAACTGTTTACATCTGTCGCGCCTCCCAGAGTCTCCTTTGCAAGCAGAGAGGAACAATGTGTCATTATAAATCTCATTGATTCATGTTAGATTTTGAAATACCCACTTCCCAGCCCAGATGGGAGATTGTAGCGGGGTCACTGATGTTAGTGTGTTGCCAGAAATGTAATTACGCAATCTCTAAGTAGCCAATATAAAGTAAATCTCCCAATGGGAAATGTCTTATGTTTACACAGAGAAAGAAAACATTGTCAACGAATATGACACAGCTACACAAAGTATGAAATTGGCACCCCAAATCTACAAAGGAAGTACAGGGCTTGTTTCCCATTCTGAAAATAGAACGATATCTCCTTGAGATAAACAGACAGATTTTAATGTGCGTGTCGAGTGGGTGGATGGGAGGGTGGGGGTCTTTTTACCAGAAGAAGAGTATCAAATGGAAACTGTGCCCCCTCAGTCTGGGAACCCACCTTGCAGAGGCGTCAGGCAGATAAAGAGTGGAAAATGCACGATCAGCCAGGAGAACGCTATCACTAGTGTCCCATAGCCTCCGGGACCAAAAAAGTCTGGGAAGAAGGAGATACGCGTGTGTGCTTAAGTGTGTCTGTTTTTGGGTGTGTGTGCAGTTATGTTCATTTACCTTGTTATTTACATCATATGTGTTTTGTTAGCATCCTACAGGTTTGTTACACACAACACATTAAATACAAATGCATGCAAATTGGACAGAGACAAAATGACCTTAAAGGAACTAATTGGTTCACCAAATAATGAAAGGTAAATTAATTTCTTCTGTGGAGGAAAATAGATAAATCCACATGCAATGTCACTGAATGGAAACGAGCAGCATTAACATTTTTCAAAATGTATTCTTTTGTGTTTGATGATAGATGATGGTGTGATTGATGACATAAGAGGATAGAAAATCATCACTATTTTGATTATTATTTTTCATTTCATTTCATTTTTTGAGTGGAACAACACTTTAATCCAAAAGTACGTTTAAAAGGATACTCCACCCAAAAATGAAAATTCTCTCATTTATTTACCCTCATGCCGTCCCAGATGTTTATGACTTACTTTTCTTCTGCTGAACACAAACATTGATTTTTAGAAAAAATAATTCATCTCTGTGAGTCCATATGTGGATGGACCCATTAAGCTGACACTTCAAAAGTAAACACTATAATCCATAAAATCACAGTTGATAAATCAATGTCTTCTTAAGCGAAAGATAGTTGTGTGTGACAAAAATGCTAATATTTTAAACTTTTTAAATGATAAACAATTGCTTCCGGCCAAATGTCATATGCGGCTTCATGAGAGAGTTGTCAAGTGTTATAACAGTACATTGTGAAGCGTTTACATGCATGTTCTGAAGCTCATGCGAGGAGTGAAACAGTGGACTGTCACTTCTCGTACAAGTTTCACAACGCGCTTATATCACACTTCACAACGTGTTATGTCAAGGCTGAGCTCATGAGCACGTATGACAGTTGGCCGGCCCAGAAGTCTATAGTTTTAAAAGTTAATTATAGTATTTTTCTCTCTCTCACACACACACACACTTGCACACTTAGTACACTTAACACTTTTTGACAAGTACAGAAATTAATCTTAGACAGCACTGACCACAGGCTCAGATTAGTTTCAGTGAAACAGGCATGAGGGCTTTTGCTTCTGAGACAGGTGAGGAGGAAGGCTGTTCAGACTTTCTGCAGTGCTACAGCCGTCATTCACTGTTTGTGTTGGCCTCTATCAGCTGCTGCTCACAGTGACGTTGTTGACACAGCAGAGGCTTCTGTCACTGGCCACATGATCGGCTGTTTACTCACCCCTCAGAACAACAGTAGGAGAGACAGCCTTTAAACAAACATTTCCTGAATTCCTCAAAGTCCTTGCATACAAGACAACATAATGTTTTCTTTGTAAATTAAGGACAAATTGCAAACAATATCTAATGAAAAACACCTTTATAATTTTTTTTTACATGCTTACACTGAGTAGTTACTATGCAGAACAATTCAGCACATGTCAGGCTACACTGGATTGTGGATATTTAGTGATAATATGCAGGAGTTGAAATATCACATAAATGTGCTCACAACTTTTCAAATTCATCCCAAAATGTTTTATTCATCATTTACATCTTAAGGGTGTAATACGGCATCTCTATACTCAAATAAGCTCTGCCATACAAATGGATTAAAAGATTGCTAACAACAGCCTCTTTTCTCTCAGACTTCATTGTTTTCTTTTTCCATCTCTCCACCTTTCTCTCACACCCACACAAATTGGTGGTGTCACACTGAGGGTGGTCTTTCTGGCTGTCATCACTTGATCTGTAGCTCAGTCATTAGGATTCGGAATCAAGAAGTAGCTCTTATTTATCACTTGTTTTTTTTTTATTCAGAACAGGTTCCATTTCCAAAATATACCAGAACTAAATGACGATCGAATCAGATTTGTTCGTGTTTTCTACTGCCAGTGCAGATGCAATACGAGAGTAACATTTTGTTTCCTGCATTATGTATTCAAAAGCACAGCAAAACCACTCTAGAATCTACAGTAGAGGTTCTCAACTCTGGACTTGAGATCCACTTTCCTGCAGAGTTTAGCTCCAACCTTGATCAAACTTACCTGCCTGTAACTTTATAGCAATCCTGAAGAACTTGATTAGCTTGTTCAGGTGTGCTTGATTAGGGTTGGAGCTAAACTCTGCAGGAATGTGGAAATCGAGGGCCAGATTTGAGAACCCCTAAACAAAAGACTCTAATGCAGGGCTGTCCAAACTCGGTCCTAGAGGGCCAGTGTCCTGCAGAGTTTAGCTCCAACCCTAATCAGAGAAAGAAAACATTGTCAACGAATATGACACAGCTACACAAAGTATGAAATTGGCACCCCAAATCTACAAAGGAAGTACAGGGCTTGTTTCCCATTCTGAAAATAGAACGATATCTCCTTGAGATAAACAGACAGATTTTAATGTGCGTGTCGAGTGGGTGGATGGGAGGGTGGGGGTCTTTTTACCAGAAGAAGAGTATCAAATGGAAACTGTGCCCCCTCAGTCTGGGAACCCACCTTGCAGAGGCGTCAGGCAGATAAAGAGTGGAAAATGCACGATCAGCCAGGAGAACGCTATCACTAGTGTCCCATAGCCTCCGGGACCAAAAAAGTCTGGGAAGAAGGAGATACGCGTGTGTGCTTAAGTGTGTCTGTTTTTGGGTGTGTGTGCAGTTATGTTCATTTACCTTGTTATTTACATCATATGTGTTTTGTTAGCATCCTACAGGTTTGTTACACACAACACATTAAATACAAATGCATGCAAATTGGACAGAGACAAAATGACCTTAAAGGAACTAATTGGTTCACCAAATAATGAAAGGTAAATTAATTTCTTCTGTGGAGGAAAATAGATAAATCCACATGCAATGTCACTGAATGGAAACGAGCAGCATTAACATTTTTCAAAACGTATTCTTTTGTGTTTGATGATAGATGATGGTGTGATTGATGACATAAGAGGATAGAAAATCATCACTATTTTGATTATTATTTTTCATTTCATTTCATTTTTTGAGTGGAACAACACTTTAATCCAAAAGTACGTTTAAAAGGATACTCCACCCAAAAATGAAAATTCTCTCATTTATTTACCCTCATGCCGTCCCAGATGTTTATGACTTACTTTTCTTCTGCTGAACACAAACATTGATTTTTAGAAAAAATAATCCATCTCTGTGAGTCCATATGTGGATGGACCCATTAAGCTGACACTTCAAAAGTAAACACTATAATCCATAAAATCACAGTTGATAAATCAATGTCTTCTTAAGCGAAAGATAGTTGTGTGTGACAAAAATGCTAATATTTTAAACTTTTTAAATGATAAACAATTGCTTCCGGCCAAATGTCATATGCGGCTTCATGAGAGAGTTGTCAAGTGTTATAACAGTACATTGTGAAGCGTTTACATGCATGTTCTGAAGCTCATGCGAGGAGTGAAACAGTGGACTGTCACTTCTCGTACAAGTTTCACAACGCGCTTATATCACACTTCACAACGTGTTGAGGCATATGTCAAGGCTGAGCTCATGAGCACGTATGACAGTTGGCCGGCCCAGAAGTCTATAGTTTTAAAAGTTAATTATAGTATTTTTCTCTCTCTCTCACACACACACACTTGCACACTTAGTACACTTAACACTTTTTGACAAGTACAGAAATTAATCTTAGACAGCACTGACCACAGGCTCAGATTAGTTTCAGTGAAACAGGCATGAGGGCTTTTGCTTCTGAGACAGGTGAGGAGGAAGGCTGTTCAGACTTTCTGCAGTGCTACAGCCGTCATTCACTGTTTGTGTTGGCCTCTATCAGCTGCTGCTCACAGTGACGTTGTTGACACAGCAGAGGCTTCTGTCACTGGCCACATGATCGGCTGTTTACTCACCCCTCAGAACAACAGTAGGAGAGACAGCCTTTAAACAAACATTTCCTGAATTCCTCAAAGTCCTTGCATACAAGACAACATAATGTTTTCTTTGTAAATTAAGGACAAATTGCAAACAATATCTAATGAAAAACACCTTTATAATTTTTTTTTACATGCTTACACTGAGTAGTTACTATGCAGAACAATTCAGCACATGTCAGGCTACACTGGATTGTGGATATTTAGTGATAATATGCAGGAGTTGAAATATCACATAAATGTGCTCACAACTTTTCAAATTCATCCCAAAATGTTTTATTCATCATTTACATCTTAAGGGTGTAATACGGCATCTCTATACTCAAATAAGCTCTGCCATACAAATGGATTAAAAGATTGCTAACAACAGCCTCTTTTCTCTCAGACTTCATTGTTTTCTTTTTCCATCTCTCCACCTTTCTCTCACACCCACACAAATTGGTGGTGTCACACTGAGGGTGGTCTTTCTGGCTGTCATCACTTGATCTGTAGCTCAGTCATTAGGATTCGGAATCAAGAAGTAGCTCTTATTTATCACTTGTTTTTTTTTATTCAGAACAGGTTCCATTTCCAAAATATACCAGAACTAAATGACGATCGAATCAGATTTGTTCGTGTTTTCTACTGCCAGTGCAGATGCAATACGAGAGTAACATTTTGTTTCCTGCATTATGTATTCAAAAGCACAGCAAAACCACTCTAGAATCTACAGTAGAGGTTCTCAACTCTGGACTTGAGATCCACTTTCCTGCAGAGTTTAGCTCCAACCTTGATCAAACTTACCTGCCTGTAACTTTATAGCAATCCTGAAGAACTTGATTAGCTTGTTCAGGTGTGCTTGATTAGGGTTGGAGCTAAACTCTGCAGGAATGTGGAAATCGAGGGCCAGATTTGAGAACCCCTAAACAAAAGACTCTAATGCAGGGCTGTCCAAACTCGGTCCTAGAGGGCCAGTGTCCTGCAGAGTTTAGCTCCAACCCTAATTAAACACACCTGAATCAGCTAATAAAGCTCTTACTAGGCATAGAAACTTCCAGTCTGTTGTGTTGAGGCAAGTTGGAGCTAAACTCTGCAGGACACCGGCCCTCCAGGACCAAGTTTGTCTGCACAGTAAATAAGATCCCACTAATGGCATTGTTCATTTCCCATTATTGCTCTCAACACAAATTTGAATGTGCACAAAAGGCCTACATATGGATAATATAATGTTTTATTTGACTTGATTGGAACATAATTGCCATTTTCTGCACCACTTGAAATCTGATAGAAGAACGGCTGTTCTCTTACAGTCTGGGAACTGGGTCAGTGTAACAGAGTAATAATTAGACTGTGTAGTGTAATTTCATGATTGGGGTTGGGTAAGGACAGATCGCAAAAGGCAGAGGTCCACATGGAGTTTGTGTGTTTTTTTTGCCCCTCCTCTGGTCGGCCACTTGCTGAGACTAAATGGGTGGCCCTGTCAGTGCAGTCACCATTAACTCACACAGTCACACTCTCTCTGTATGCCACACACACACTTAGACACAAACTTAACCATATCAGTGACATGCGTAAAAACAGGCTATTTTTATGTCAGCCTTTGTCGCGCTGTAGTACAGCATCAGGCGTTGTTTAAAGGCCCACCCTTAGCAGAGATAACAAACCTTGTCTAAAGGAAAGACCCTTTTCTAAATCAGCGTTACAACCACTGTGTGCCAGGTGCACATACACATTTAAGAATGGAAAGGACACGGGCTTGATTGTCCCTTGAGTTTAAACGTTATTGGACCGCTGAACTATGTGTTGTAGCATGGCAATTATCAGATATATAAATTAAGCCATTAAACTATCAGTGAAAGATCCAACACAGGTGTTTGAGCCAGCCAGATGGGCTGACTTAACTTCTTCATCTTCTTCCTCTTCAACAGGAACACCTGGTGAATCCACACACAGATCTCTTATTGTTGATGTTCTTCAGAACATTAGAGGTCATCTTAACCAGTACTGTGTGCGTGTGTGTGATCAGGCCAGGTGAGGAGGTTCAACTAGTCTAAAATCCACACATTACAAACTGTTATAAACACACAGGCCCACATGAACAAACCTACAGACACACACATACCAGCATGAGCACTGAATTAGATGCCATGCAACACAAAGAGGATCTTATGTCAAACATTTAAAACTGATGCCGCTAACAGTGTTGAACTGACTCTATCACCATATTTGGACAATAAGTTCACCCATTCTAATGTTTTTCATTGGGGGTAGTAACCAACGGGGCCTTTTGGAGGTTTCTTTCATGTGTAGAGAAGTCATTTTAAACACCTGGAGAACCACACATTACTCATATCATTACAACTTCAAAGGTCATATGCATAAAAAATTAATGTGAGGTTAAGTTCACCACCTGTTTTGTTGTCTTCTTTTCTCTTTTCTTTCAAAGAGAGCTTGCTTATGTCTGGATTGTACATATTAGTTCACTCAGCAGATATGTTAATCCTTTCCATGTCAGAGAAAGAGCAAATGATGATAGGAAAAAACAGTCACTGACTGCAATAAGGTAACTCCATTATTTAAATGAATCCAACTAGGCCTACTGCCATTAACGAACCATGCACTTAAAGGGATAGTTCACCCAAAAATGAAAACTGCATGATTTACTCACAATGTATTCTTCTGTGGAACATAAAAGAAGATATTTTAAAGAACACTGGGGTTTTAAAAACCTTGGAGCTTACTGACTTTCACTTTATGAAGTGTGTTTGTGTGCTCTGTGGGGAAAAAAGGTCATACAGGTTTGAAACGACATGACAGAATGACAGAATTATCATTTTTGGGTGAATAATCCCTTTAATAGGCTACTCTGCATATCCTGATACTTTTCTAATACTTCTCAAATGCTTAGATCAAAAAGATGGCTAAATTAAAACTTAAAAGAAAAAAAGAAGTAAGCTAAGAATTTAAAAGTTCAAGCATGCAGTCAACTGCTTCCAGCACTACTACTGGCCATGTGATATTTGATTTATTTATGTAATTCTCTGATCATCTTCTTCTTTCTGGTTTCCGGCAGCAAATGCTAAGTTATCTTTAGTCCTTTTGTAAATAGGCAATAAATGTTATCAGTTTGTTTACCTACAGGCCCTTGAAAAATGATTTGTGGCTATTTCTCCTGAAGATTTAAGATGTGTATGTGCTCAATGTTGTCCAAATTCTAAGGAAGTACTCATTTGACTCATCCCAACTTAAAATAACCATACAAACCCAGTTACAAGGATGCATGTCCTCCACTACATTTCTGTCTCATAAACCAAGTAAACTCAAAGAGTAACCTGGCTTTAAATCTTAATTTAACCTTAAAATCCTGAATTAAACTAACTAGATGATTTAGGACTAGTCATTTGTGTGAAATATAATGACAAATAATGATATTTTCAGGTGATGTCTGTTTTAAAGAGCACAAATGCAGCCTTGTGGTCTGCTTACATCATTCACCTCCTTAATGGTGAAGACTTGTCTCCTGGAGCATGCTGTAAGCTGTTGCTGAGGTAAGCATCAGTCGGCTCCCAGCTATTCACAAAGAGTTGCTGTAGAAGACTCATAATTGCCATACAGCAGTACACAAGATCTACAACATCTGCACGTGGGCAGATCTGTCACCAAGCCTGGGCTATCTTTCATCTGGCCAATCAGAGCAGGGCTACAGAGAGCCCAGGTGTCCATTCCATGGCCAGATGAGTAGTTTTCCTTCCTCTCTCTTTCTTCAGACATGACATTGTGTGATTATTTGCAATACATGGTTAATGTCAGGCATGCAATTAAATAAATGAACAGAATGAAACATCAAATGTGTCAATGTGCTTGTATTTGTGTTGGCATCTGTGTGTAAGATTGTTGGGGTCGAAAAATCAAGACAGTGTGCCAAAGCCAATTAGGCGGCTCACCATTTTTGGCAGTGTTCAGTGACCACCAGTAAAGTAAATTAACATCTCACAAAGAACAAAGGCTGTGGAAAGCAGCCAGACCTCTCTCTGCATGGGTTCCTACATCAGGATATTTACACAGATGTTGTAACTTATCCTCAATTGAACAACTATAATTCCTGAGGATGCAAATGTTGGGATGCAGAAAGACACAAACTTATAACCCATAGAAAACAACAAGTCATTATTTGGAAAGATTCAGTAATCCTAATGCTGGGAAAGGGTGTGTTGCATATTCTGGGGAGTGTGGGTTACTGAGGCAATTCTTGCTTAATAAGGAAGAAAAACTTACTCAATTATGGAGAAATCCTCAACTGCAAAGCCTTGATCACCAACATCTACCTTTGATATGAAGTACTGAACAACACTGTAGCTGTGAAACCACTAAAGGTTTTGTCAAAGTAAGAAGAGCTCTTCTGAAGGTGAACCAGTAGACCATATTTGTTCTAGATGAGTGATATCTTCAACAATGTTAACTTTGTATTGACATCGGTCATTGTTCTCTAATGCTTCAAGACTACCACCACCATCCCTATGTCAAAGTAGTCACATTAGGTGTCGACTGCTACTCCTTATTTACAACCGTTATAATGAACTGGTGCAAAATGCATGATCCAATCGTGAGCATGTCAGTAGCTTCACAGTGTGGGATGTGTCTTCTGCACTCTGCTGACCCAATACTGTACTGCCAGACACTCATGTAACGATGAGGTTCATTACAATGGTACATGTAACATGTGACTAATATAGGTAAACCAGAAGCAATACAACAAACTGTAAAAAGATGGGTCGGCTACATTTACTGTTTGATTACAAAAGTTTCAATGTTGTTATTGTTAACTAAAATAAAAATAAAAAACATGAAAAGTACTTTAACAATGTTTTAACTTAAATCTTAAAACTTAGAAAATTAGAACTGTTGCCATGACAACACTAAAGTACTAAAATTAGGAAAAGAAATACCATCAATTTCACAGGTTTATTTTTTTTACAGTGTAGACCTGTTCTTATTACCTTCATGGAAACATGTTGCAAAATAAACAAGCTATATTGTCATCTCAAGTTCTGACATACAGAACCACTGTATGGTGCGGAAACTGTTTGCACTCTAACAGCAGGTGGTGAAATTTGCAAAGCACATAACTACAATCCATTTGCACCAGAATATAAAAAATATGAAAGTGTTCAAATGTCTGTCCCAATTTGTGAGGCATTTCCAATCTGTGTGGATTTTTATTATTATTATTATATTTTCCACTCCATTTTTTCCAGCTTCTCAAAACTTTGCATGTATAGTGCCCTCCACTAATATTGTCACCCTTGGTAAATATGAGCAGAGGCAGCTGTGAAAATAAATCTGCATTGTTTATCTTTTTGATCTTTTATTCAAAAAAATGCACAAAATTATAATATTTCATTGAAGTAAAACAATTGAAAGTGGGGGGAAAACTCACATTATGAAATAAATGTTTTTCTTCAGTGCATGTTGTACACAATTATTGGCTCCCCTAGAAATTCTTATGAGTAAAATATCTCTGAATTATTATTTATTATATTCCTATTCATATTTACATTTTTTTAGCACACCAGGGTGACTAGGAGCATGAAATTGTCCAGCCATGACTTCCTGTTACACAGGATTAAAAATATGAGGAACACAAAGGCCAACAAGATTGCTGAGCTTCACAAAATCGTGGTTGTAAGAAAATAGCTAAAGCATTGAAAATCCCCATTTCCACCATCAGGGCAATAATTAAAAAGCTCCAAGTCTAAAAAAGCTCCAACTAATCTCTGCAAATCTCCAACTGGAGAATTGCAGAGATTAGTTGAGCCTTGGGGTCAGAAAG
>NW_015506567.1:246345-246781 GCF_001515645.1 Sinocyclocheilus grahami
GTGTGTGTGTGTGTGTGTGTGTCTAAAGAGTCAGTGGGACAAAAGCACTGACAGCTGGTACAGCTGGACAAAGTAATGTTTCTTTTTAAAGTAAGAGTAGTGAATTACTCCCTGTCCAGACAGCAACCACCTTTCTCCAGCATGTGCTACAACACAAGGTGACATTGAAGCAGCAGAATTGATTATTCTTTCCTTCGCTAGATTAAGCCTGACCCCGCATTCTCAACTTTAACCTCATAAAATGAATCTGGCTACTCATTAGTAACAGTAACATCTGCACCAGGTAAGATAACCCTCGCATAATGACAGACACGCAGCCAAATGAAAGAAATAATGTGTTGCCATGAATGGAGGACTTTAGTGGTTATTTAAAGTCAATAGTCCAGCATCTCAGGAAACATTACAGTTCAAATGAAGAGGATATCAATCATCCAAA
>NW_015506567.1:255888-274740 GCF_001515645.1 Sinocyclocheilus grahami
GCGCTGCGAGGCGGGGTGCGCATGGCGAAACACGCATGCCAACTGTCATTGGTTTGTTTAGTTAACACTCGAAGGTTATTGGGCTCTGGGGCGAGATCCCAATTCGTCAGTCACGACTGACGTAACGTCTCTGTTCCCTCCTTCAGGGAACGAGGGTTACACAAGTAACCGAGACATTTCGTTCTCTGCACTCTGAAAAATTAAAGGTGCCGTTTTAATAACAATGCCATAAAAGACTGATTCTGGGTTCCCTAAAGATCCTGTCAGTGAACAGTTACTATTAACCGTTTTATTATTATTATTATGCAGAACATTTTAACAAACTAAAGAATATTTTTTTCACTATATAGAACCTCTAACCTATAGTTAGTCCATTGTTATTAATATAGGCTTATTACAAACAACTAAAACATCTGTACAAGCTACAATTATTCAGCACTGCAACTTTGATGTAATTCTCACAAGCCTCTGTATGTGAACTGTTTTCACTAATGGGATGTTTCCTCCCACATTAGCTTACAGCCGGTTTTAAAGCAAAACTAAAAAAATTTAGTCAAATGATCACTTGTGTTAAAGGGACTAAAAGCTCAATAGACGATTTGCAGGCCAGCCTTATAAGAGAAATGCCACTATTGTTATCCTGCACCCCCCAAACATCATAATAGTTCCTGACTCAGTTCATAGAATTCCATCACAGGCTTGGAAAACTTTGGACATTATCATGTACATACAAAAGAAAGAAAGTCATAAAGATTTGTAAATGACAGAACTTTCATTGAACTATCCATTAACTGAATAGATGCAAGCAGAACATGTCAGCTAGATCAGATAGAGATATATAAGGAGAGCTTCTAGTTCACTTTCAGTATGACAAAATGCAAATACCCTTGTATATTAACCACTTAGAAGAGTATTAAAATCAGCAAAGAATGCCCTGCAGTCTCTCCATACAGTATACAATGAATCAGTCATTTTTTGAATCAGTCAAAAAAAAAAATATCTCATTGGCTCATAGAAAATATTCAATAAACCAGAGACTACCATACATGGGTGATAAAACAGTTAATAAACTCTGACGTTTCTGAGTTAAAGCTCTACCAGATGCCGACTCCAGAGTGAGAGGTCCGCTGAGGGCTCGTCCTGAGAGAGTGATTTATGAAGGTGAGAACACTGGTCAGGTAAAACATCATGTCAGTCACTAATTCAAGGTGTTTCTCTGATGAGTAGCTGCTTAATGATACAGAACACAGTCACCACACATGAGCAGCCAGCCAACGGTGTAATTAACTCACATTCTCAACATGTTCCACTCAAGTAAAGCTATGATTTGACAAAGAGGGGAATGTAAGAGAAAGCCATTCAGAAGCGTTTCGAATTATTTTAATATTACGGGTTTAAACCTGCTCTTCTGGCACCATATTAAGTTCTACAGAAGAAACTGCATCCTTTATTCTTTTTACTAGATGTTCCTAATTCGATTGGCTTTTTGAAGCTAACATATTAACCTACTTTTACTGGCAGTGAATGTTTTTAAATGAAATATCACAGCAATGGTTTTCAGGTGCAGTATATCTAAAATATCTAAAACCATTTAAAACTGTTGAGAAAGAGTATATATAAAAACCACTTACATTCTAAATAATCTAAATAAGTAAAATGTAAAACTAAAAAAAAAAAAAAATGCAATTTCTTTGAAGAACAGCAAGTTTTTTGTATTTGAATGACAGTGGTGATGTAATGTTCCTGTCTTAAGTTAAAAGTTGTCAAGGTATCCTGATAATAATATCTAAATTATAACATTTTGGTAATGATGGATCAAACTGATGAGCCAGGCTTCACAAGAGTAATTTGAGTTAAAACTAGAACTCATGTTCTTTAAAATTATGGAACAATGGAATAATGTCTTGAATCTTTCCATGTGATTATCAGTGGTCTCTCAGCATGTTTCACATATGATACAACATGACATCAGTGACAACAAGGAGAAAAACTATTCTGATCTGGCAAACAATTCAAGTCACGGTCACCATTCCAAGATATATGTAATGTTCTCATCGTTCTGGTCTGTTTGCCTCAATGGGAACCAAATGATTTATAAGTAAAGTGGTTTGCCATTGGGAAAACTGAAATAAATTATCCAGTGACGGAAAGCTGAGAGAAATTAACCCAATGACAGAACTGTGGGTGGGGTTTGAACCATTAAGACTTGCATAAATGTATAAATCTAAACAAGATGCTAATTTCTCTCCCTTTTTTCTGTAGTTTACCAATCTAGAATGTGCGTTATGTGATTATATTTATTATGGCTGATCAGCTTAGAATATTGCAGCTGGGCGTTGGCCAGTAGTTCCCACTGTCCACTCAAAATTTGTTTCAGTTTTTAATATTTTAAATTGTTACTCTGCCAGTCACATTTACAAATCATATTTGAGCTTTTTCAAGAAAACAGTTGGAGCAACAATGGCTGCCTGTATGTGTGTGGGCATTCATGTGTGCACACACATTCCAGTAAATCAATGAGAAAACTCTTTCTGTGGTTTACTTCATTTGGATGGGAAGTGCTGACTCATAGTCTGACAAAGTAGTCTGTGGAATCTCATGTAGGCATCAAATTAAACTTCCTTCATAAATTTGGTAAAGTTGAGTTCCTTCCAAATACACCAATAACAGAACTCACACAAGTTTGACATTTATAGTGGACAAACTCATCTGTGGTGACCTCTGATGAACTTCTAAAAAATTAGCCACTCAAATGCAGTAAAAATAGAATGAGTGCTGTTAAGGAGCAGCTGAGGACAGAGGTCTGCATGTCTCAAGAATATCAGATAAAGCACTATCACCTCATGAGAAAAACTCAGTCCAATGCAGACTTGTGTCCTGTAGTCCAGGAAGACTGAATGCATTATTCAGGAGGGACCAGATAATAAGAAGAAATGTTTATTGAACACCAAATCAGCATATTAGAATGTTTTCTGAAGGATCATGTGAAACTGACGACTGGAGTAATGGCTGCTGAAAATTCAGCTTTGACATCACAGGTACCGTATAAATTACATTTTAAAATATAGTAACAGCAAAAACTTTTATAACTGTAAAATAAAATATCCCAGTTTTTGAATGGTAATGTATAGATTTTTTTTAAATAGGTGCATTGTATAAAATTACAGAATTAACATTTGTTAATAGTAAAATCCATTGACTGCAGTTCTTGTTCTGTCTCTATTCTCACTACACAAACTCACCAGAGAAGCTTAAGGTGGCAAAAACGAATCCCTGCCATTCTAAATCTTATCGCGAGAATGCAGAGCATGTGTCTGATAACCTCTGCTTCCTCATATACAGTGGAGACCCTGCTGTGGTGACAGGCAGTACACATGACAGATGAGGAGCCACTGTCCTGTCTGCAGCTGCACCTGTCTGACAAGCCATATTTGAGCCTTTCCGTTACAGCACATTCCAGAAACCAACCACAGACTTTAATGGTAATCCAGTCAAATAGTACAGAATACATCTGTACAAGGAGTGTCCCATCTCTTGTCACTTCAGCTATCATGCAGAAAAATGACATGAGCCTGTGAAGATGAACTGACTTCACTGTCTAGGTGGGTATTTGTGAGTTTCTTGTAGTTCAACCACAGATTTACAAGAATATAGTGCTGCAGTTTTATGAGTACAGTGAGATCAAGAAGAACGTCATATGTTACACACCACCACTAAATCCCTCCTCACCTCCCTGAAGATCAAAACTGTGATTCCCTAAGTAGAATGAAAACCAAATGACAAAAAATACTCTTTTAGAAAAAAAAATAGAGTAATAATCTAAATATTTGTCACATGACACAGGCTCCTCATCAAGGCATCAAACTTTTATATGGGATCCACAGACATGTTTCTTCAGGAAACATTTGTGAGCCTGGAGCACAAAACCAGTCTTAAGTCGCTGGGGTATATTTGTAGCAATAGCCAAAAATACATTGTATGGGTCAAAATTATTGATTTTTCTTTTATGCCAAAAATGATTAGGATATTAAGTAAAGATCATGTTCCATGAAGATATTTAGTAAATTTTCTACTGTAAATATATAAAAACGTAATTTTTGATTAGTAATATGCATTGCTAAGACCTTCATTTGGACAACTTTAAAGGCGATTTTCTCAATATTTACATTTTTTTGCACCCTCTCATTCCAGATGTTCAAATAGTTGTATCTCGGCCAAATATGGTCATATCCTAACAAACCATACATCAATGGACAGCTATTTATTCAGCTTCCATGTGATATATAAATCTCAATTTCGAAAAATTGACCCTTATGACTGGTTTTGTGGTACAGGGTCACATTTATTGCAAAAACAGCACCAAAGTGTTCCATTCTGGTGACTTTAGGAGCAATATTTTATTTCTCAATAACAATAAAAACAAAGTTTATTTCTATTGAGCATTACTGTAAACTATGGTCTACAGATTTCACTATAGTTTCTGGTCTGCTTCTAACCATAAACCTGTTTTTAAAAGTTAATGTTCACCCTTGTCACTGACCCAGCAAACAAATACTAATCAGATATTTTTTTACTTTCGATATTTCAACCCTTAATATGTCACATCAAAGAAGTAAAATGGGTTACAATCAGCAATTAATTCACTCTCACAGAATTGCATATTGTTCCAATACAATAAATAGTCTTCAGTGACTTTTGAACTCCTAAACATCAACACAATGTATTTACAGTACCTAGCATTTTGTTACTGATGGATGGCTCATATAATATTATATAAGACGCTGTGTGTTTCGTTGTGAAAAGCAAAACTACTTTGTTTGGCCTTCCAAAAGAGGATGATATCCACTTCGTCATGCCTAGAGCTGATCCGTGCTGGTCGCTGAGGAAATACATCAACTTCGCGCTGTGGATCGCTGGATCGGCTTTCACCGTGGACGAAGCGGAGCCAGGGGTTGTCACATGTGGTTGCCGCAAGCCCGCCGAATGCTCCTTCGTCGAATCCGCCGGCCGCCGCTCACTCTAGCCGCAGGCCTCCGCTCACTCAAGGCCGTCGTGTGTGATGCTGTGTTTCGTTGTGAAAGTGAAATACTTTGTTTGGCCTTCCAAAAGAGGACAAGACTAGAAATCAGTGGTTAAGTTGTATTTACAACACGGTTCCAGAACACTTCAACCCAAATATTCAGATGTGTGCAGCACATTTTATGGAGGACTGTTTCCTGATCCTGGAAGAGTAGACTACAATGCCGGCTGTTCTGACTCACAGACTGTAAGTATGTTTTTTATATTTGCCTCTGACGATTCAAATGCAAGTTTTGAGCAGTGTAGAGTAGCGCTTGTGGATTTGTAATTTCTCCGATCACAAATGCAGACATGGTTTTATGTTTACACGGCATGATGCAACGCGTAATAATACAGTATAAGTCATTATAATCCGTAATTATGTCCCCACTGGATGCAACAAATGCCTAGTTTATAATGGGTTTTAATGTTTTTGTCTCGTCACTCCGGCCGGACAGGGCATCACAGTATGGTGAGGGGCATAACATTTCCGTCACGCGCTTGAGGTATTCTGCCTATCACAATGCACTGGATAGCTGGCCAATCAGAGCACACCTCACTTTTCAGACCGACGAGCTTTATAAAAATCGACACGTTTCAGAAAGGCGGGGCATAGAGGAGAAACAATAATGTACAGTATGTGGAAAATAATGTTTTTTGAACCTTAAACTGCATAAACACATTTTATTACACCAAATAATGTTCTTTTTAGCAACATCATATGACCCCCTTTATTGCCGATCAGATGCACAAAAAGTCTTTGTGAATTTAACCTAACCTTTAACTAAATTTGTATTGGTTTAGACGGAACTCACTTGAGAATAAGCACTTTGCTATAATTAGCAGAATGAATTGGTAACTTAATTCAGACTAAATCTAAGGATGTTCGTAACCGACCCATCATGTTAACACACGTGGCTACTGACATAAAATTAACGAGAGCATCTTCTGGGTCTTTGGCCCGTAGCCTGAAGAGCAGGGCCCTGCATGTTCTCTTTGAAGCCTAAACATTTACTCTAAGACTGCCCTACTGCGGCAAGGGCTCGAGGTTAGAGGTTCTGCCAACAAGCTTTTCCCACACAGCCTGAAAGCCCACTCACACTGATAATGCCCTGAGTCAGCCATGGCCAGCTCTGTTTGCAGAGGAGGAATAAAGCACAGAGACCTTCAAAGCCATCTGCTTAAATTTAATACAAACGCTCCCAAGTTGATTCAATGATACAGCAAATCTTTTCTGTCTTCTCCAAGTCTTTGGTACTGCTAAATACACAATATTAGTAGAGTAAACAGATCACATGAACTAAGAGAACTTCATAGACATTTTTCACTTTTCTCGTGATGCCAATTGATTACTGTATCCTCTCTCCCTCTCTGACTTTATCACTGAACAGATATAATTAATTATTCATATGCTAAAAAGTGATTCATCACTATGCTAAAAAAAGACTTGCTGTAAATGAGAGCCAGAGCTGTGTTTCCATTCTATCACTTGAGAGGTTCCAGCCAGCTGGAGCAAGTTCTGCTGGCAGCAGGTGGATCAAATGGATTTCTGTCATTGTGGTGTTTCCCATTTCATCACAACTTCCACAGGATCCAACACAATAATAAAGCTGCCTTCCTTCACAAATTCTCAGACTTATCGAGCCAGTTACGAAAAGGTCCATTGCACTGTTTTCTGCTTCCAAGATACACATTTTATTTATGGAATTATATGGAAATAATGGAAACGGAAGTCATGTCCACTAGGAAAGCCATTGTGGATCTTGTATGAAATGTAATACACAGACAAAACAACACAGACAAAACACTCTGACGAACATTTGCAAGCGATCAACTGATGTCAGATGTCTTTTGTCTGGGGAAGACTCAGTAACATTCTGGGAGATCTGAGCAAATTTACACTATTAAAAATAATGGTTCAAAGAACCTTGAACATCCATGAGACCTTTTCATTGCACAAAAGTTTCATTATGGTGGAAGAAAACTATTTAGATTTTTTTTTTCAAATAAATGTTCTTTTAATAACTTTTCATTGAAAGATTCTTTAGAGAACCAAAACATTTATTTTATTCTAGACTATATTATGTATCCAGATTTTTGAAGCCTTATTCACATCCAGCATTTTTTAATGCAATATCCCAAAATAGGCATATACATGTGTGCTGAAGACACTACCTTCTTGTCCTCCATGTTTGCTCTTCTCTGAATTCTATATAATACCAAAAACTTTTTGAGATTTCTCTTTTATTCAGATGTGATAAGGAAAATGAGATACTTTAATGTGCCACAACAGAAGCTGCAACTTGGGGAAAGGAAAAAAATTTCTTACCTATGCTATTTGAATGTCTTCCAAGAAAATATTCAGAATACAATTAGATGTCATATATTATTAAGATAATCTGCATACACATTATTGTTGGTCAACTGAGATAAAGCATTCATATAATCATGCAAAACTCATGGGGGGGGGGAAACCTGTAAGACTTTCAGCAGAAAGTTGCGGTGTAGTTGGTGTATATATTTAAATTGACCACAATACTCACATAAACACAAAAGACTCATTGAAGCTCAAGCAAAAGGACAGGATCCTGCTTGCACATCAGTAGTTAAACAGCCTTAAGCAATCAGGTTCTCATTGTATGACGCGGTGGGAAGGACAGCCATAAACCTGGAAAGAGGGTGATTAATTTATGCAATAAAAATGAGTTAATTACTTCCAGTAAGTACATATTCATTAAAAAAAAACATGAATACTCAACATTCAGTATCAAATGAACAACAGACATTTAAATACTGGAAGTCAAATAAAGGGTTTAAAATGTGTCACATTGTATAGCACATGTATGGCACGTTTGTCTCTGCACACATGGTCAGCAAGATCATAGATCATGTTAACCATAAAAAAGAGCTCACCATGACATCCCTGACCCAGCCCTCAGTATGTCCATCTCATCTTATTGGTACAATGGTGTGGTCTTGGCTTGTTTCTTCTGCCACCTCTACAGAAAGTGAGCTATTTTTTAGGTACACATGAACATCCTGTTCTTATATAGCCTACTATGACAATACAGAGCAGGGTTTAAAGGTTAGGTCGGGTGGGAGGTCATGCCACACACATGAATTTTGCTGGCAAACCTATTTAAACACGCAGCATGTCGCTGCTCTAAGAAGTGACTCTGAATACTGTGCCCATGCATGGGTTAATGAATCCCAAACTATCAGTGTCTCTCATAACAACTCAAGAAGTTTATTCCAGATTAGCTGGGCTTTCCTGTGAGCTGATAGCCCTCCTTACGCATTTACATTTCCAGTAACCAGAGTTCAAGTCCTGGCTCATGGTTTGTTCCACATTACTTCCTATCTACTCTATACTGTCCTACAAATAAAAGGTTAAATAAGTCCAAAATACTGTAAATAGAAAACAATTGTTCTGGAATTTTTACAAACGAATAAGGGTATATCTTGACATTTTTCACTAATTTGGTCATTACATTTATGTCCAGACAGCTGCTCAAAAGCATTAGATTAGTTGTTTGACCAGGCCATTTATTATTTCATTAACTCCAATGGAATTCATGAGAGACAGATAGTTGGAGGCACTTTTTTGCTGCCTAAAAATTATATGCTTCACCTAGTGATGAATGTTTTTGCCAAAATCAACAATGCCAAGTATGCAAGCATTGTATATGCCGTTTAACTCTGCAGAGTTTCTATAAGTCACCAGTTAGAGACTAAATAGCTCCATATATAAAAAAAAAAAGTTGACTTATGTGCCAATATTTAAGTGCCTTGCTAACTTTGATCTATGTTTAAAACTTTAAAAGGCGACAACTGGGACCCAACATCCAGCAACAACAATAACAAATGTCACTAACAACAATAGCTTTATCTAATGTCTAAGAGCCTGGCCTTATGATCACATTTCTACACTTGAGAAAGCTCTTCCTCTGCTTGCGTCACCCAAAGGATACATTGTTTAGTGCAGTTTCGCACTTTGTCTTACTCAACACAATTTTACCATTAAAACAGCTCAAATACACCACAGATAATAGGCTACATGATCAGATTTAAGCAATCATGGGAAATGTTTTGGGTCTCCACTCTCTGACCCCAAAAACGACCTGATTGGCAGTTTGTTTCAAAGTCAACAAACAAAAAAGGACATGTTTATTTTGCTGGGAGCCAGCGATAGAAACTACAAACACAATAAATATGGTCTTTGAACACTAATTCACAACTTTGGGTTGTAAAATGTTTGTAAACTTTGGCCCTCATCAGGAGCAATTTGGTCTGCACGGAGAAAAAACAAATCATCTAAAAGAGTCGTCGTTGTACTTTAGCTTTTCTGAATAATAAAATGTTGCTTTAGTAATAATTGCTTCTATGGAAGAACATAACCTAGTGTTTTCCTCATGGTGGATTTCTTCTCTTTTTTTAAGAAATTAATACTTTTATTCACTAAGGATGCATTAAATTGATTTTTTTTTCCAGATAAATTTGTTTAAACATTCTATTCATCAAATAATCCTGAAAAATCATGGTGACCACAAAAATATTAAGCATCACAACTGTTTTCAACATTAATGATAATAAGAAATGTTTCTTGAGCACCAAATCAGCATACTAGAATGATTTCTGAAGTTATTGCAGTAGTTATGTTTAGGTATTGAGTAGGGTGAAGGGATCTAGAATATGGTCATGCAGAATAAGGCATTAATATGTGCTTTATAAGTACCAATAAACAGTCAATATGCTAGTAATGTGCATGTTAATAAGCAACTAATTATTAGTGAATAGTGTTACCAAGACCTCTTTCAAAAAACCCAAACTTTTGAAGAGTAATGTAATTTTCATATCAAACTGAATGTGACAATGAACTAAATTTTGGACTGTTAATAATAAGTTAATAATTGGTGGCACGTGCAGTGACAGTTTCAGTTCATAAATAAAATGAAACATATAAAGTACACAAAAGACAATGATAATTAACCAATTCTATAGTAACTCCCTTGGTAATAATTTAATTTAATTCAATTCAAAATGTATTTGTATAGCACTTTTCATAATACACATTGTTTCAAAGCAGCTTTACAGAAAATGCATGTGTCTACTCTACATTACAATTTAGAGTGATATTTTATCAGAATGTAACAATATTATAATAATGTGAATGTAACTACTTTTTTGGATTTTTGGATAACAGGAGTCTATATATTTTCAGACTGAAATTCTTATTTCAACAAAGTTGCAAGTTTATTTGTATAGCACATTTCATACACAATGGTAATTCAAAGTGCTTTACATAAAATAAAATAAAAACAATAATCACAACAATAATACAAGGAATTTAAAAACTTTGAAAATTATAAAAAAAAAAAAATTTGATTTAAGAGGTTTAAAATGAATTTAAGAAAACGATTATACATATAATATAGTGCAATCAGTTCGGACATCGCACAGTGCTCATTCAATAAATGCACAGCTAAACAGATGAGTTTTGAGTCTGCATTTAAATGTGACTAATGTTTTAGCACATCTGATCTCTTCTGGAAGCTGATTCCAACTGCGGGTGGCATAATAACTAAAAGCACATTCCTCTTGTTTTGTGTGAACAAACTCATACTCTAAGCAATGACACATGTTTGCATTTCCTCCTGCTTCCTTCAGAACCTGCGGGGGGTAATTAATTTCTTAAATCAGAAAAGTAAAAATGATAAAAAAAAAAGCAGGTTAGAGAGGTTAAACAACTCAACAGACATTTTAGATTTAGCACATATGCAATATGTTATGAAATAAAGCTAAAACACTGAAGGTAATGTTAATGCATTTATGATTGTACCTACTAACCCACACCCTCTCAGTCTCTTTAGTGGTTAGTTGTGCACAGCATAAACAAACAAAGCTCTTTGCAGTTTTCAGTCCCAAATATTTGTATAAACTCTGGAGACATAAGTGAGTACACTGAAACATTTTCATATGTAATGATTGACTCGTCTGCAGATTATCAAACACAGCATGTCTTTGAAATTGAAACATTGATTATACTTTGATTATCGGGAAAAGTTCATTATGCAACTTTTTGCTAAAGTTGCTAAATCAGTAGCATATTGCATCTAAAAGAAAGCTGAGACAAAGACAAGCAAGCACCATAATTACACATGAAATGAATGTTCACCACAGAGTTTGTGGTCAGAATGTTAATGCTGCTTTTGAGCGACTTTAACTCTCATTTCAGTTCAGCCAACAGAGCTTTGCTTTGCTCCTCGTCACTTAGTAAATGCATAATGGGAATTTGCTTTTAATAAAAATGTTCTGTTAGACATCACAAATGGTTTAATTTGCTTTACATTGTTTGATTAACATTCATTAATTTATTATGGTTTTATGAACTAACACACACACATATATATATATACACACACACTATTGGTCAAAAGTTTGATTTTTTTTTTATAATGTTCTTGAAAGACAATGCTGCATTTATTTGATAAAACAAAAATACAGTAAAAACAGTAATATTGTGAAATATTATTACAATTTAAAGAATGTTTTTCTATTTTAATATATTTTTAAGATGTATTTTTTTTACTGTGATGCTAAAGCTGAATTTTAGTATCTTCAGTATCATATGAACCTATATGATACACATTACTATAAGTGGAAATTAATATTAACCAAGGTTAATAAATGTTAATTATACCTAATGTACAATGTTAACAAAAAAAATAAGATTATACATTTATTTACACCCATTATACGACTAAGACACCACAATTCACCAACCATAAACAATCAGTTCAATGAACAATGTTCCATGTGAGTGGAACAGAAATTAATTAACAGCAGTTATAAAAATAAGCCAGGCTATAATATCTTGTGGACAAACTTCAGACTGTTTGGATTGCTTGGATTGGTCACACTGAAATATGACTGCAGCCTCCACTGGATCCCCCAACATTATTGGGCTAGAGTACTGTCAATCTGACGATGCCTGTATGCAACTAGATCAGAGTGCTGTCAGTTGCTGCCTGATTGTTGCATGCAAAGTTTGCATTTGGAACGCTCAACAACGCCATTAGATCAGCGGGCTCTGTCAGTGCTTTGCGCCAATGCATTGTTAAAGGATCAGCGTGTCATGTAATATTCCCATATAAACTTTAACATCCAATTAAAAAATATTTGTAAAGTAAAATTCGCTAATTCACGAGATCAATACATCCTTTATTAGACCGCTTTGTCGAGTTAAATGCATCCTTACTGAGGTGTCGAAATGCTGAATCAATTCATTCACTTCCAACAGCGCTTAATGGGAGCAGCGTCATAGAGGGCAGGGTGTCATGTTATTTAAAGAGGATGTTAACGCGTTAACAAGTAGCAAAGGATTAAGTAGCTGCATTGGTTACTTTTATGCCACTGATAAAGCTTTTATATGTAGTTTGGGGTAACAAAGGGGTTTTATAGGTTTGACTGAAATAATAATAATGCAATAACTGACACTTTAAATCAATGTTTCAAGAAACAACAATAAAAAATAAAAATAAAAACAGATAAAGACAAAAAAGTAGCCATTGATAATATCTAAACAATATGTAGTAGTATAGTATATAGTATCCAAATCAAAATGTAATCAAATTAATTTATGTGTGATTTATGAGTAAATTATGTGCAATATCTTAGCCACTAGGGATTGTTACATAGGGCTATACAGGCATCTAGTGGCAACACAATGATATTACAGATACTAAATTGTGCAAAATGTTTATCTTAACAGTCACTTTACAAATAATGCATTTAGATTTGTGGAACTCAATGCACTGAATCTCCACAAATTAGTGCCGTTACTATGACAACCAATTTGAATGTGACAAGCAACTGGTGTCTGAAAAGAATTATATGGGGGGGGCAATAGGGATTTCACCTAGGGCATCAAATTGGCTAGAAACGGCCCTGTATATATATATACACACGTACATACATATACTCATTAATGCTAACACCATAAAAATAAATAAATAAGATATAAACATGAATAAATAAAAAATTATAATTATCTAGAGGAATGAAGACTAAACATTTGTTGTTTAGACTGAAATTATAAAGTACTGAAGGCTATATAAAATCATATTACAGCCTATTAGTCCCTGATTGATATATAATAAGGTAATGGCCACAAGTCCTACTGTGTAGCATGGTAATCTATGTAAACATTTAGTGTTTGACGTGAGCAAATTCATCCATTTGGTTAAACTGATCTGGATAGATGCCATTCTCCTAGCAGTTTTCTTAACATTTGGCTTTTGTTTCTCTGTAAATTTGGCCAAAAGAAAGTTTGAAAATGTATATGTATTTATGACCATTTCTCCTTAAGCACCATCAGAGTATTTCTAGTCAGTACAACAATGTGCCTATTGTGTCATAGAAATGTCATGTGACATTTCATTAATCATAACAAACAGCATCAATTAAAAGGCAAAATGGCTTTAAATTTAATTTCAAGAGATTATCATAAACAAGCAACACTATTTAATTAAAAGAATGTACTTCATACGCAATATGTGGTAATACAGCCAAATAAAAATATATCCATGGTGTAGCCGTTTCAAAACACAATGGTAGAATGCCTTTCTCAGACATTAACATGACAAAATGTCTCAAGCCCTTTAAAATGACAAATGGTTGACATGCATGTGACAGGCACATGATTGATAATGTTTACTGCTGCCCTGTTCCAGCATAGCCATTAAATTAAGGATGAACGACTTTTGTACTGCAGACGTCTGGTATCCAGCACTCTAAAAAACACAAAACATTTATATCACTTTGTATTTCCTTGATCTCAAGTACAAGGAAATGCTTGTTTAAAAACAATCAAGAACTACTTTCCCATAAAGCTTGGCCAATCATCTCTTCTTACTCACTGTCAGGGCCGTTTCTAGCCAATTTGAATTTTTATATATATATATATATATATATATATATATAATTATTTTCAGACACCAGTTGCTTATTTAAATCTGACTTTGTTCACTTTCTTTGTATGGTAAAAACAGTTTTTTTTTTGTTTTTTTTGCATTTCACTGAAAAAATGTCCTGTGGGTTTAGAACCACATAAAAATATTTTCTATAGTGTTATTTTGGTGTTATTTATATACTGTTGCAGTATTTATTCATGTTGAATTAGCTTTTATTTTTATATTTTCAATTTTTGTTTAAGTTTTAATAATATTGTGGTTTCGTTTTTGTATATTTTGTTTGCTTTTATTTATGTATTTATTCGATTTTTTATTTTGTTGCCAAGGCATTTCTAATTTCTTTAAATATTTTTTTAATTATTTAATTTTTAATAGTTTTAGCTGTAATACTACAGTAGATACTAATATTTCATAACTTATAAATTATAAATACTGTGTCCTACCCAACATGTAACTTATAATCAATATAGCATAGTAACATAATGGGTTTTGCATACATCCATAAAAACTGCAGTGATCACAAAAATATCAGCTTTGATTTGACATAGTTTACATATAAGAATTTCAAATGGCACATTTCCATCAAAGAATCACAGTTAATCCTCTGTGATATTATATTTCTCCAGTCCCTGTTTGAAATGAGATTCATTGCTCAACTATGCCGTCCAAATTATTAAGAATAATTAGATTAAAAGATTCCAATGATTATTGCAGAATAACTGAATCTCTGATGAAAACAGATGTGTCGTCTCTGCAATCAGCACAGAAAAATACAGCCATCCCAGCACATATTTCACTTATCTCGCTAATGAAATACACTGCAGTATTAACAATGCATCATTTCATGTCTCACGGTTGTGTAGGCTAAGCACATTTTGAGAACAGTGCGTTTGGAGCAGCCTTCTTCCTTCACACACCCAAGAGAGGTTTAAATTTCTCCAGATGTTAAAAGAAATGAAGCAGGTAGGAAAGTTTCTGTATTACAGATTTTCTTATCTGTGCAAAACTCACCGCCACGATGATAGTGTGATGTATGTGGTGTGAAGGTATTCTGGATGGCTTCTAGGGCGTTGCAAGGGTATTCTGGGTGGTTGCTTACTGGGATAGATCAGAAGAACTCGCGTCAAGTCTGGATTTCAGTCTACGAGACTTTTCCCCACCTGTTTTATTGCCTGCCATGCATAAACCATATATCTGATCAATTAGAAAAATAAGGGTCAGGGTCAGAGGTTTTCTAGTGATAGTTGTAGGGATTGGAAGCACCAATATCTAGACAGGACTTCTGAGTCTGCTGGTGGAGGTTGTTAAGGCCCTGATGGTCTGATCTGGCCAGACGTCAGAGCATTGATGTGTGGGATTGTTTGTGTGCTGCTCAGAGTGACATTAGGTGTGGTGGGAGGGCTTGAAGCCTCATTTGAGTTAATAAAATGTCTCAAAATAGTTTGTGTAATGGAATTATGGTTGTTGCTGAAACTCTGGGAGGCCTCAATTAAGGTGATAAGCAAATGAAAATAAATTTCCCACAATGGTCCGCCTCTGTTCAGTAAACAGCGGTAGGAAACAGGAAGTGATCTGAGGAGAGATTTTTAAAAGTGGACATAAATCTCCATATTACTGTACAGCGCTCTTCCAAGCTGTTTTCCCAAAGGTCTCTTGCTCTGAACAAAAGGAGGATTTGAAACTTCCTCCTCAGAGATAAAATGAGGAGTAATGTATACTTCCAGTAGACTATGGCTAAATATAACTTGAGTTCTGTGAATTTGATAAACTAATGTGGATAAGAAAAGACCATTGCCTCTCGAACTGATCAAACTGCAGTAGAGCATGATTTACAACAAGTGGCTGACAGATTCATTTTCTGACTTATGATTCCTTACCTTCTTCTAAAGTAATACTTTACTGTTACTGTGTTTGTATCAATTTGTTTGCCACACTTCAGTGCATTAGATAACAAAATAAGAAAGAAAGTGGCATCTGAATACAAATGAATCTCAAGCTTTTCTCAGTTCTCTTCATATTCAGTTCTTTTTTTTTTATTTAGATGTATTTTTAATTATCAAATTTATTATTAATTATTTATCAATAAAAACAGTTTTTTAATATATTTTTTTAATATATTTATTACGTTTTATATATATATACAGTGGGGCAAAACAAGTATTTAGTCAGCCACCAATTGTGCAGGTTCTCCCACTTAAAAAGATGAGAGGCCTGTAATTTTCATCATAGGTATACCTTAACTATGAGAGACAAAATGAGAAAAAAAGTCTAGAAAATCACATTGTAGGATTTTTAAAGAATTTATTGGTAAATTCCTCGGTAAAATAAGTATTATTTATATCTATTATATTATATCTACAAACAAGCAAGCTTTCTGGCTCTCACAGACCTGTAACTTCTTCTTTAAGAGGCTCCTCTGTCCTCCACTGGTTACCTGTATTAATGGCATCTGTTTGAACTCGTTATCAGTATAAAAGACATCTGTCCACAACCTCAAACAGTCACACTCCAAACTCCACTATGGCCAAGACTAAAGAGCTGTCAAAGGACACCAGAAACAAAATTGTAGCCCTGCACCAGGCTGGGAAGACTGAATCTGCAATAGGTAAGCAGCTTGGTGTGAAGAAATCAACTGTGGGAGCACTTATTAGAAAATGGAAGACATACAAGACCACTGATAATCTCCCTTGATCTGGGGCTCCACGCAAGATCTCACCCTGTGGGGTCAAAATGATCACAAGAACTGTGAGCAAAAATCCCAGAACCACACGGGGGGACCTAGTGAATGACCTGCAGAGAGCTGGGACCAAAGTAACAAAGGCTACCATCAGTAACACACTGCGCTGCCAGGGACTCAAATCCTGCAGTGCCAGATGTGTCCCCCTGCTTAAGCCAGTACATGTCCAGGCTTGTCTGAAGTTTGCTAGAGAGCATTTGGATGATCCAGAAGAGGATTGGGAGAATGTCATATGGTCAGATGAAACCAAAATAGAACTTTTTGGTAAAAACTCAACTTGTTGTGTTTGGAGGAGAAAGAATGCTGAGTTGCATCCAAAGAACACCATACCTACTGTGAAGCATGGGGGTGGAAATATCATGCTTTGGGGCTGTTTTTCTGCAAAGGGACCAGGACGACTGATCCGTGTAAACGAAAGAATTAATGGGGCCATGTATCGTGAGATTTTGAGTGAAAACCTCCTTCCATCAGCAAGGGCATTGAAGATGAAACGTGGCTGGGTCTTTCAGCATGACAATGATCCCAAACACACCGCCTGGGCAATGAAGGAGTGGCTTCGTAAGAAGCATTTCAAGGTCCTGGAGTGGCCTAGCCAGTCTCCAGATCTCAACCCCATAGAAAATCTTTGGAGGGAGTTGAAAATCCGTGTTGCCCAGCGACAGCCCCAAAACATTACTGCTCTAGAGGAGATCTGCATGGAGGAATGGGCCAAAATACCAGCAACAGTGTGTGAAGACTTGCAGAAAACGTTTGACCTCTGTCATTGCCAACAAAGGGTATATAACAAAGTATTGAGATGAAATTTTGTTATTGACCAAATACTTATTTTCCACCATAATTTGCAAATAAATTCTTTAAAAATCCTACAATGTGATTTTCTGGATTTTTTTTCTCATTTTGTCTCTCATAGTTGAGGTATACCTATGATGAAAATTACAGGCCTCTCTCATCTTTTTAAGTGGGAGAACTTGCACATTTGGTGGCTGACTAAATTTTTTTTTTCCCCACTGTATATGAATATCATAATATACAGAAGATCACATGGTGATCATGGTCTATGCATATCAGAGCATCTGTTACAAATAAATAGAAATAAAAAATAATAGCCTACATATACATATAAAGTATGTGATATTTACATTTCAAATGTAAATCCACAATTTATGCC
The DNA here is from genome assembly GCF_001515645.1 of Sinocyclocheilus grahami. Taxonomy (NCBI): domain Eukaryota; kingdom Metazoa; phylum Chordata; class Actinopteri; order Cypriniformes; family Cyprinidae; genus Sinocyclocheilus; species Sinocyclocheilus grahami. The sequence goes on from NW_015506567.1 coordinate 273,824, forward strand.
TCCTGCTCAGATACACGCATTAACTGGCTATTAATGCAATGGATTGGGCCAAAAAAAACAGGAGCATCTGAAATCTCACTCTAGAGATAAGATCAATCAAAATGTGATTTATAAGATCAAAGTATTGTTCAAGTAAGACTGATTCTCTTCAGTCAAGTTGCATGCGGGATCTGTTGTTTTAAAAAAAAGGCTTTGTCCAGACTAAGTCAAAACCATTGCAAACACAATTCATCGTCATTCATACCACTAATAGCAAACACGTGGCATAAAAGAGCTAAAGTGGACGTGTGAACCTCGCAGAACGTGTGTGGGTATCCGCGACCAGTCTCTAAAATCAGTCTAAGAGAATTCAGGCTCTGGGGTAGGTCTCAAAATTACAATGTTATTAAAAATTACTTTTGGAAATGCATTATTTATGATGCAAATATGAACTTTACTTCATCAGTTCTGTTCAATTTCTATAACCTACCAGTTGTAAGAAAGGTACTTTGGTCAGAATGTAAAAAGTAAAAGTGGAGATAATTTTATGAATAGCTTGCGCTGTAGCGCTATCTAGTGGTCATCGTCAGTACCTACAGATTTTAGAACTGCGAAAAGTATGTTTTATGAATCAATCTAGTCCAAGCAACGTATGTAAAGTCATTTGTAAGCACTGTTGTTTCGAATTCTAAACATGATCTCAGAGTATCTCAATCATTCTTATGGTTATCAAAGGTAAACTAAAAAGTTAATGCTGACACACACATAGAACTACCCAACACTGCAGCTCTAAAGGGAAGAATGGATTTGGAAAAATCTGGTCTTGTTTGCTGAAGTCCTCAGTTGAGTAGAGACCTCAGCTGGAACATGAAACAGAAAGGCTAATGAAGGAACACTGATGTAATTAAATGTAAGGGATCCTCTGGCAGAGTTTGAAT
>NW_015506567.1:278246-288535 GCF_001515645.1 Sinocyclocheilus grahami
ATATGTTGGCCTTAACATCCTCATGGGCATCAATCAGCTGCCAGAGTATGGCATGTACTGGGCCAGTGACATTTTCATAGGTAATGCTGGCTTTAAGAAAACAATGACTGCCCGGCGCTTTGAAAAGCTCAACCAAAACCTGCATTTATGTGATCGAGAGTCAGAGCCTTCCAAAGGGGAGCTGGGTTATGATGGGCTTTACAAAATACGCCCCCTGCTGGATATGGTTGGAAGTACCATGTGGGATGCCTACCTGCCTAACCGTTGTTTGACTATTGATGAGTGTGCTATCGCCCCGAAAGGCCGCTTTTCACCAACCCAGTACATGCCGTCAAAGCCTTTGCGGAAGGGACTGAAAGTGTGGATGCTTTGTGACTCTCGCTCGGGCTACTGCCACCGCACTCGTATTTATGTTGGTAAGCCGAGCGACGATCTGGCAGCTGCTGCATTGAGCCACAAGGTGGTGACATCACTGGTAAGGGGGCTTGAGGGTAGGCACCACCACATTTTCATGGACAGCTTCTTCACATCGGTGCCCCTGCTGCAGCATCTGCTGCATCAAGGGCTTTACGCCTGCGGCCCTACCAACCCGTGTCGCCGCGGTTACCCCGAAGCCCTCAAACCTCGCAATGTCGGGAAGTTAGCACCAGGTGAGTTCTATCAGTGTCAGCATGGGAACCTGGTAGCCACCATCACAAAGGATGCTAAAATTGTTAGCTGTGTGTCTTCTAACTCTGCACCCGGCATTGTGGGCATCGGGCCAGGTAAACTCGATGGAGACGCAAGTGATGGAGACTGTGGACTGGTGGGGCTTGGGATACCTCGTCCCCTTCCTCTGCTTTTATACCAAGAGAACATGAGGGGTGTTGATTTGTGCGACCAGCTTAGGGAGTGCTACCAGGTTGGGAGGCCATGTAAAAAATGGTGGCGCTACTTCGTGTGGTTTTACGTCAATCTCTGCATCGTCAACGCCTACGTGGTACAACGAGAAAGCCGAGGAGGGTCTCCACCAGCAGGCTTTAACGGCAAACAGTTTACACAGCGTCATTTCCGTATTCGCCTGGCGCAGCAGCTGATTGGTGACTACCAGGGGGCAAGGGGCATGGAGCGGGCGGCCCGTAAACGCCACGCAGACTCGCCCTTGGAGTACGGGCACCGCCTCGAGCGCATGTCAGAACGCTCGCGACGCTGTCGGAACTGCACTAACAAAGGCCTGAGACACGAGAGTGTGTTCGGGTGCAAGATCTGCAACGTGCACCTGTGTAGAGGAGGGTGCTTCAGTGAATTCCATAAATGAGCATTTTTTAAAAACTAAATTTCCACATTTTGTTTGTTTGTTTATCATGGAAAATGTTTAAAACAGTGGAGTTCTTATCCAAAGGCAACCACTGCAAGAGCTGTACCAATCAAAGTAGTCTGATTTGATTAGTAATCGTATTCTAGTAATAGTTGTTGTAGTAATGCACGATTTGCAAGGAAACAGAAATTATACATTTGCATTAGCATAGGTTGTTTTATCCAAAAATGACTTTCATATTGCCAACAAAAGGCCTTGTCACTTTTTATATTATGATGAGCAAAAAAATGCATTTTATGGATTAATAAAACTTTTCAACACATACATTGGCACCTAAAACAGCATAAGTTTTCTGTGAGTTCTTATGCTTTTTCAAAATAAATACTTTAAAAGGAGCCTTTTATTTCAAATGGGTTTGTGTATTTTATGTTTACTACAAAACCAGATACAAGCAGGTAGATATTGATCAGTTGTACTGTGTGCTTGGTATTTTCTTTTAAAAACGACTTTTTTTATTTTTTTCTAACTATTGTTTTATATTGTAAATAAGGCTTCACAATCCAAGCGAATACAGAAATTGTTGCCATTTTTACAACACTCAACACAACAAAGGCAATTAATGCGAGACATCTTTAGGCGAGGTGTAAAGATTACTTTATAAAGCTCAGTCCAAACACATAGCATTCTATTCTTGAACTGTTTTAAACCAGAGAGATGTGATCTCATTGTTAGCTACAGATATAAGTACAGTCAGTCTGTCAGTATGTTGTTTGGATTTCTTTTGCACTGTTATGACAGCTTGATTATGATGATTCTTACTGTCTTCATTTAGATGTAAACCCCTACAAGTAAACCTAAACATATTTGAATATACTTTGTTTTTTGGAGCACATAATCACAAGCATTTTAAAATTACGTAATATTTTTGTAATAATTTTTCATACAGCAGGCAGAACAATCAGCGAGCGCATAACGAGTGCCATTGTTTGGTTGTTCCCTCCGCTTGTTTTGGTGAGTCAGTGCTAGGCCTGCAAGTATGGAGACAGAATTGCTGCTTAATTCCAAATAAATAGATTATGATCCACAAATAAATAGAATGAGATCCACAAATAAATCTTAAAGTTTCACAAACATGAATTAAATTCACAAATAAATAAAATGAGATTTGCAAATAAAAAACATATTCACAAATATATATTTATATCACAACCACAACTTTGCCTGGCATTTATTTGTGAATCGCGTCCTGTGCATCTGCGAATTGTGAAACATTTCTTGCGTCAAGACGTGCTGACAATCCACAAATACGTGGACTCCACCCACCGTCTACTCAAGCCAATCAGATAACAGCCACATTTCGCTGAACAATCGTAGCACGATCTCGCTATAACCAATCACGTTTTGCTTTACAATCAGGGCGGTCTCGTCCTGAGATAACTTCATTCATCTGCATTGGCTCAAATGGGGCCATAAAATGGGTACAGTAAAAGATGTTTAAAATTGGATTTCATTAGACCATTAGACTGTGTATCATGCCAAGCCACAGTATTATATTTTACGTGCCTTTAAAATATAATATGAATGCAAATAATATCTTATTTACATCGTGTCTATGTGTGGCGTTTAGCATTCAGTGAATTCTGACTGTGTCACCCTGTATCTATTTATAGATTTCTTTATTAATATCTTAATACATTATGATATCTTATATTAATAATTTGCACACACGAGCATTATCCGGCTCCGCTCCTCCCGACCGCAGACGCAGGTTTACAAGCCACTTTTTCCTGCGTTTTTCAGTCAATTTCTTGACTTTTCCCCCCTTATGAACAACACATTTTCGTACACGATAAAAGCTCCTTGTGGTTTCTCGGTTTGGTCGATTTGAGCATCCATAAACAACGCAAAACACAGGCATTTTGAGTTTTGTTAGTGATTTCTATAGAGAAAAATCACTTCCTGCCCTCCAGCTGCATTTCGCGCGTCATCAGAATCACGTGATTGCAAACCACCTTGTTTGTGTGTCAGTATATTGTCAGTCTATGCTACGAGTGCTTGCGGTATTCGGCCAATCACAATGCACTGGGTCAGCTGGCCAATCAGAGCAGACTGTGCTTGTCAGAAGGAGGGACTTTGTAGAAAGCGAAGCGTTTGAGAGAGGCGGGGCATAGAGGACCTACAATAATGTACAGTATTTGAAAAAAATGTGTTTTTTGAACATTAAAGCATGTCAACATATTCTGTTACACCAAATACACAAAATAATGATCTTTAAAAAAGCATCATATGACCCCTTTAAGATTAATTTGTGGATCTAATTCTATTTATTTGTCAGTATGTTTAATGTTTGTTAATCTCTTCACATTTATTTATGGATCTTAACCTATTTATTTGGAATTAAGCAACAGTTCTATCTCCATATGCAAGCGTGGTCCTCCTTCTCAGATCCACAACAGTGCTTTTCCCTCCAGCTCTCTAACGAAGAACGGGTTAGTCAACTGGACGCCCCTCCTGTCGATCTAGGGGGAGTCCCGCGGGGAGTTGCTATGGCAACCCCAACATGTGAAGACAGTGAGTTGCCAGCAGGCTCAAATAGTTGTCATGGGTACTTGCCTGCTGTGAGTTGGGAGATTGCTCAAACCACACCCCTCTAGCTCTGTTCCAAAAACACTCAGATTGCGGCAGAAGCAACCAAGGGTTTGTTTAATCCTACAAATAGATGAAAGAGGGACATTTACATGTATTTAAATGGCTTTCAATGCAAAAGGCACCTATTAAAAATAGATATGTGTAGCATAGCTAGCTGTATTAAATATGTATGGTGAAAAGGATTGAGACTTTTTAAAAGGTCAGGTATTTAGCTAGACTTCAGGAAGGTGTTAGACTGACAAAATACTGAGTATCGGTTATGGATCTGGTTCAACAGAGAGCTGTCTGTGTATCAAGAACATGGTTTTTGCTGCTAATTTATTTCCTACAAAGTATCCGAGTCTGAAAGTAAGTGGTGAAGCAATATATTTCTATACATATTAAATGACATTGTATTGGTTTCCCATGCAAGGTAATTATTAAGTAAGCAATTGCTAAAAAAAAACATTCGGAAATGCCCAGTGTCAACCAGTAGATGGCAGAGTTTGAACATAAACAGATGAACATACAAGAATGAAACTTTGGACAGTTCATTCAAAGTTACTTCAAAATTTGCTTTAGGGCTATTTCACTGTTGGGTGAAATAATTACATAACATTTGAACACCTCTAACTGGTTTGATATTATCTATACATTACAAGTACAGTGGGATTTACAATGCCATTTTCTCATTTGCAAGTTTGCAATGATCATTGTTTTTCATTTTGCACGTTTGCAATGATCCAGCATGATTTGAGAATGTTCCAACTGGAAACAATTAAAATGGTGTTCTTAATTCATTAGTAACCTAAAATAAGTCATATTTATTTGCATTATTTATATTCATTTTATGTATTTTTTTTTCTCTCAAAATCCCAGATTTTCAATGTGGTCTCAGATTTCGGGTCTACTGTATATGGACACAGTCAGTTTGCAGTCCTTTAAATATTTACAAGCAATAAAGTAGTATACACAGAATTTTTGCCAATATTTGTGTATAGAAACAAACTTGGCAGCCAAATTATGTTTGGCAAAGCATGCATGGAATTTCACTTTACATTACTCATTAGTAGGCTTGTTGAGAGATTGCAAATCTGTTAATCAGAATGAGCAATATGAATGTTTGAATATGCTCAAATATGAAAACGTACTACTGAGAATACTTAGCGAAAAGCAATCTATAGAGTAAAACAAGAATAACTACTAGGGATTCACATGTAGATATTAATTAAAAGCACATTTCTGTGAAAACGTCAAATCATAATTCAAATTTCTGCACAGCTTTTTTTTTTATTCTGTAGTTATAGTGTATTATGTACTGTGTATTCCTGTTGTTGAAGTGTTTGAAATAGGACATTTTCTCACTTGGAACACCTTTGGTTCTGCCATAGAAATATGTCAGGCCTTCTTACCAGCTTTTTCGACTGATTTAAAAAGATGCTGACTAGTCATTAAATATAATCAATAAATTGAAGAAACTTCACCAAAAGGAACATTAATCACCAAAATGGTGAGAGAAAAAAATCCACAAAAAGCACACTTTTATTTAGTTCTTTTGCAAAAATAAAAATAAATAGCTTTATAGCAATTTAAAACATTCTAAGGTAATATTACATTTTAGTATTTACCTTAAATAAAAGTCAATTATTTTTTACAATTTATTTTAATTTATTAAATAAAAATCAACTATTATTGATACTAGATCAAGTCAAATATAGGAGAATCTGTCTTGCCTCAAATGGCTCCTGCAGGATTAGTGATTAAACTGAATGCTCAACAGCAGTTCTACCTTCACCACCAAACCTGACATTGCAAGTTCTTGCCATTTAAAAATTAAGTTACTCGCACTAAATACTGTAGATTTTGAATTAATATTTTGGTACATTATTTCGATAATTTTGTCTGACAAAATGGACATGGGCTAGGTAATACAGGTGTAGGTGAATATTTGCATAACGCCTGCAGTTCAATTATTTGCATCATAAAAGAGTTGATATGAGCTTGAGCAAACAATGGCACTAGTGATAGCAAACACAACTCAGCTTCATAGTAAAACAAACATGAGAGAAAAAAAGGGAGTGTCAGTTATACAGTAAACATGACGTGGTCCGATAAGAAAAAAGTGAGATAGCAAATAGGATAGCTAACACTGATCACATCATCAATTCACTCTCATTAAATAAAACTTAAATGAGGAATCACACAATATTTTAAAGACTATTTAAATGTTAAAATATTGGTCTTATACAACATGAAATATATAATAAACTAAATAAAGCTAAAACATTTCAAATGACTCTTATTAATCTCACAGTGATGGGCATAGATGGTGAGACTTCTAGACAGGAGACACAATGACAAAAAATAATTCATACGAATTCATACAAAACATACCGATTACCGAAGAGAGTTTTTCTAAAATTGCCTCATAAATATTGTACATCAATTACTACAAGAATAATCAACAAAGTAGATGATTAAGTGAACAACAAGGTGTAATTGAATTAACTTTCTCTTTTATTTGGCTGCAATATTTTAATTCCAATGTACATTTGTAGAATCTGAAGGAAAAAAATAAGATAAATAAATACATTTGAAAACATTTACGAAATAAATGCTATATAAGAATATGGGATCAGTAAGATTTCTAATGTTTTTAAAGAAGTTTCTTATGCTCACAAAGGCTGCATTTTTAAAATCAAAAATACAGAAAAAAACAGTATTATTGTGAAATATTATTACAATTTATAATAACTGTTTTCTATTTTAATTTACTTTAAAATATAATTTATTCCTGTGAAGCAAAAGTCTTTACTATCACTTTTTATCAATTTAAAACATCCTTGCTGAAGAAATTAGTAATTTCTTTCAAAAAATAAAATAAAATTAAATACTGACCCCAAACTTTTGAATGGTAGTGTATATTGTTACAAAGGATTTATATTTTGAATAAATCTTTGAATTGATTTTTTTTAGCTTTTTATTAATCAAAGAATCCTGAAAAAAATCATCACGTTCCAAAAAAAAATATATTAAGGAGCACAACAGTTTCCCACACTGATAGTAAATCAGCATATTAGAATGATTTCTGAAGGATCACATGATACTGAGTCATGGCGTAATAGCTTATGAAAATTTAGGCCCAGGCCCATCAATGTAATACACTGATAAAGAGAATCAGGGCCTGGATTAGGCTTAATATTTCTAGTTAACGGTCTATAGTCACATAGTAAATTCAAATAAATATAATATTAACCTAATCTAGGCAATATCGCGTTCATAATTGCAGATGAATCGCATTTGATTATGAACGCGATATTGCCTAGCTTGTCAGTGAACTACGGCTCTGTGTATTAAATGCTGCTCCATCTGAAAGCAGGTGATGGCGATTTACTACCAATCATGGAACCGGCTTTACTGACGAGATGCGCTTGACAATCGCATGCGATTAATTGCACAGCCCTAGTTTAGAGCATTAAGAAAATATCTAAATAAAAAAAAATAAAAAAATTACATTTCATTCACAAGTTATGCTACATCCTTGGTAGAGGACATCGGGACTCAATTTTTAAGAAATAAATAAATAAAAAGACATGAATGAACATACATAGGCAAAAACAATTGATTTTTTTTTAAATCACCAATGCATTTTTAGTGAGATGCACTTGACAATCGCATGCGATTAATTGCACAGCCCTAGTTTAGAGCATTAAGAAAATATCTAAATAAAAAAAATAAAAAAAATTACATTTCATTCACAAGTTATGCTACATCCTTGGTAGAGGACATCGGGACTCAATTTTTAAGAAATAAATAAATAAAAAGACATGAATGAACATACATAGGCAAAAACAATGCATTTTTAGTTTTCAGGTTTTTTTTAACCAAACTTTGCCTAAAGATAATTCTCAACTATGTTATAAACAGAATGATTTGATATACCATTTTTCTTTATGAAAAATGTGTGTAAAATGGCTATAAACAGGTTTTCTCATTATAAATAATGTATCTATAAACTAAATCTAATTTGCATATTAATGTATTTTTGGGGCAACATGTAATGAAAATAGAAGTGTAATAATGGGAGTAATAATTGACAAGATTTTCATAATAAGTATAATATTTCATAGGAATATTGAAACATAATTTATTTCCCTATTCATTTCTTGTGTCGCCCAAAATGTGTAATAAACATGCTTTTAGTCCCGGTGTCCTCATATCATCCAGTTATATAACAGAAAGTCATATTTTGATAATTGAAACCCCAATTATTTATAACCCCACATTTTCCTGAGATGTTGATTTATGAAAAATTTGTCAGATTTAAATGATAATTACAAAATATTATCATATTCAGTGTTACCAACTGCTTTAAAATTGAAAGTAGCTAAAACTGGTAGCTAAATGTCACTAGATGACATCACAGTGGCAAATTCACTGATCTATAGAAAGATGAATGTAGATCAGTGGGCAAAATGAGAACTTCGATAAGGTTTGTCCAAGAAGTTGCTATATTTGTCCCTAAACTTTTGAAAAAAGTCTCAAAAGGGGCGGGGAAGTCGCTACATCTAGCTACAAAGTAGCTAAATTGGCAACACTGATCATATTTCCATAAAAGTGTCACTAAATTAATATCAGACATTTTTGAAGATCAAGGAGAGGGTGTCACGAGCCACTACTGTGAGGAGCACAGAACGAGGAATGAGGAGACGGGGAGTAAACTTCAAAACGAACAGACTTTAATAAACATCAAGGAGCCAGGAACACACACGTAGCTGGGAGAGATGAACATTCAATACCAGACAAACTCAGAACGCAAAGACATAGACTTAAATACAGGGGATGATCGGGAGAACACAGGTGCATGGGATCATAATCAAACTAATTAGACAGAACGAGGACACGAACATGACCAAATAAGGGAAAACAGGAACAGAAACGGGGCAAAACAGGTCCATGATCCTGACAGAAGGAGTGGTCATGGTGAAACATCCAAACATTTAGTATCTCTGAAAAGCCCTGAATGTGCTCTGTACAGGACATCCAGACTTAAAACTGTGGCATGTATAGTCTCAGAGAAATTCAATAAAATATAATGTCCACATATGAGGATGCAGGGTCTCAGGAGGATAATCAACAGTCTGTACATCCAGCATTCAGTGACAACATAATGACCATAATCCTACTGAGTTGACAAACCAAATCATATCTCTTCCTACTATAGATCCAATGTTTTCACAGCACACAAAAACTATCAGTCAGAGCTATGACAAATTGTCACATTGTCAGAAAGTTAAAATGAGAACAAGAGAAATAATGAGACTGTGCTAAAACAAACACACAAACCACTCAAATCTCACAAAACTAAAGTCACTGCGCAGTACTTTGATTGAAAAGCCTGTGAGAGCCTAGTCATGCCTTGATTGAAGATTCTTGTAAAAACAAAACAGGCCTTACCAGGTAAAATGTTCCAGTAGGTACTGAACGACACTGAAGGAGTAAAAAGGGAGGTTCATGATGCATTTTGGAGCTGACACCATCTTATTGTTTATGCCCTGCATGGGGAGTCATGCCTCTATATGTAGAGCATACATTGCACAGTTAATTTGACTCTGAATAAGTTCAAAATAAATAAATAATAACAATATAAAAAAACAACCAATTTTAATTATGGATCAGCAACAGAAATCTCTTCATATAGCCTATATAGTTTAGAAATGATCATAACTATCATTATTATTATAATTTTCTGAAAAGTAAATTCCCAAAATGGAGAACTCCTTTGTAAATCGTAATCAGGTATAGAAATAGATGTACTATTAGCATCTTACAATCGTTTTATTCTTAGCAGAGAGAGCGAGAGAGAGAGAAAGAGAGGTGTGTGAGAGGGTTGACACATGACACTTCATTTTGCCACGTTTGATTTTTCCATTCTGTGGTCCCTTGCACTATACTAACTTACCAAATCCCCTTTTAGATCTGTATGTAGTTTAGATATAAACATGTTGTCTTTGAATAGTTTACTGAATGTTTTGACGCTGATGCTGAAGCTACATAATAGTAGTTATACAGACTGTTTACTTTCGTATTTAAAAATTAATAACTGTATGGTTTACAGTACAAATATTGCTGTCAACACTGTCTACTCTGCAGGCGTCTGGATATCATTTTAAATAAAAAGGTGGGAGATATAATGAGACACTTTATATCAACAGTGTCACACTGGTGTGTAGGCCTACAGAAAACAAGGAAGAAGCCATTGGGTCATATGTTACTATTTCAATTATTATTGGAATTTATCTTCAGTTGTTACATCACTGTTCTGTTGCACACATACACTCAGAAAAAAGGTACAAAAGCTGTC
>NW_015506567.1:288556-291551 GCF_001515645.1 Sinocyclocheilus grahami
AAAATAATTGAAAAACTAAAACGAAACTAACAACAGTTATTGAAAGACTAACTGAAATAAAATAATAATTATCAAAAATTAATAATCGTTTTCGTAATCATTAAGTTCTCACCCCTTGGCGGAAACATATAGGAGCTGTGTGGAGGTTTAGGGAAATAGCCTACACTCTTAAAAATAAAGGTGCTTCAAACGGTTCTTCAAGCGATGCCATAGAAGAACCATTTTTGGTTCCACAAATAACCATTCAGTCAAAGGTTCTTTAAAGAACCATCGGTTCTCTACCTTACCTTTTTGTAATCTGAAGAACCTTCTTTCAGTTCTTCAGATGTTAAAGGTTCTTTATGGAACCATTTAGACAAAAAAGTTATTCTATGGCATCGTGAAGCACCTTTATTTTTAAGAGTGTACCTGTGTCCTGTAATGGCGCATGACTCACATGGGGTTATCTGACGGAGAGACGCAAAGCAGTTTAAAGCCTGCACGGGTCCTGTTTGGTAAACGTTCCCCAGCAGTACTTAACAGAACACCCGACCCATTATCTGACAGCAGCACTCATTTAATTCTGTACCAGACCAGAACCGTTTGACATAAAGACCGGGAGTAGCAACCCGAACCACACTCGCATTAAATCTATTACATCAGGTAAGCAAGCTTATTTATTTGATCATGTAACACAAGCACTCAAACCAACATTAGGCATTCTAAGTTGGTGCTTTGAAGAAAAACAGACATGCAGCGCAACATGATAATTAACAGGAAAAAAGGTGTGAACGCGCATCCTTTCTGTAAACAACACAAAACTTTTGCCTAGCATCTTGTGATCACTCTGCCAGGCTTTTGAACAAATGTGCATTGGCTAAATCACATCATACACACGCTTATAATTCATAAATGAAAAGAACATTCAAATATAAGCCTTTACTGTTAAATGCGATTGCCGTTATTATTGAATTTCATAGTCCCAGATTTATGCACAGCTGTTCACGGAAAAGTGAGTAAGACACCACAGTTACAACATCATGATTATGGTTAAATAAGACATATAATATAACCAAATCAGGCTACATTTATTTTCATATTAAATATCTCAACACACATCATTGGATATGACATTAAGCGCGTGTAGATTAATTTAGTAAAAAAGGCTTGCCTGCTTTCTTTGGCGTATATTTGTGTACTTTTACTATCTAATTAATTTCAGCATGCATTAATTTTGTGTCGTTATAGGCCTATGTTTGCCTCACTAAGGTTAAATTATGCCTACGTCTTTCTTTGGCCTGAGCTCTGGAAGTGATCTGTTAATTCTGCTAAACTTTAATTAAAACTGAAACTAAACTATATAAACACGTGTTCACAAAATAAAAACTAAACTAAAACTCACAAAAATATTAAATAAACTAATAAAAACTCAGCTGAATTTTATAGCACATTTGAAAACTATATTAAAATAAAACGAATAAAAAAATTCAAGACTAACCTTGCACTGGGGCGGTACCCTTTAAAAAGATACAACTTTGTATCCTATTTACCCCTAATTTGTATTAATACCTAAATGATACATGTGTACCCTTTAGGAACTAATATGTACCCTATAAATAAAACACAATATTTAATGGTGCATTTTGGTCATGGAACCTTCATCAGTTATTGAAAAGGCTTAAAAAATACCGTTTGACATGGACATGTAGCCTCCTCACTTGAGCTTACCTCAGTTTTACCACATAATGCATCATAATTTGAAAGAGTAATGATAATTTATGAGATTAATAAATAGATGACAGCATTTAGATATTGTTTATTATTAAGTAACACCTTCAAGGACCTACCAAATGTTTTGTAATTTACAATACATTAACTTGCATCGCTGCAGTGAGGCAGTATTATGAAACATGTGAAAAGCCCATCCCCTTTAAAACATACATATCAGTGGCATGTTTGCTTTCAAAGGTAAGGCAATATAAAAATACATTCCAACTACAAAAGTCATGCTCAAAATTGACCCTTTTCACAAGACTGTGATCCGGAGCGTAAATCCTCCAAAGGTTTTTGTATTTTCACTTTTTCTTTTTTAAATGTATGTACATTTATAACACTATACTTTGAATTATATTACCTTTGCATCAAATTACACACACACACAAAAAACTAGTTAACGCTAATGCGAGGGTGTTTCTAATACAGCATCTATCGGAGTGACTGTAAATTTGACATCGTTCTCTCTACTGACTGACGTTATCAGTCTCTCTCTATTTATTTATTTTTTTTTCCTTTTTTTGGAAGTCATGAAAAGGCTATCATGGAGTTTCTCTTTTTGCTATTTGAGCAAATGGAAATGCAGAACATATATTGGTGGTATATTCCCCTATTCACTGCTATAGAAGAATGACGACTTCTGCTGCTGAGAAATCCGGAAATGTGAAAAAGGTCCATAAGTCAAATTAAAAGTAACCATAATGCTGTTTATATAGAAATCTACTCTCATGCTCTGCCTGTGAATTTACACAAATACTTCAAAAATGAGATTCATAATTTTATATGAAGTTCCTAAACGTAAGTTAGGGAGGAGTGAGCCCATCTAATCTTTCAATCAACAGCCAGAGTATATAAGCAGCTGCTTACCTCTCTCCAGTTTCAGCTGTTCCAGCATCCCTCCACCTCCCCAATCTCCACCTTCATCTTAGGTACCTTGCCCTTTGTAATCATCCTATATCAAGTCCCTGGGGGGGTATATCAGAGCTTGAGTTGAAGCTGCTTCATCGAGCCCCTCATAAGTGGACAGCAAGCCAAATAAGTTTACACACAATTTCCTAAAGATTAAATGGGCAAACGAACTCATTAAATTTTATTAGGACAAGCATGGTCAAACTTATGTCAACAGACATCAGATTATTTGTTCCGATTATTGAAAGCTTTGCACATTTTCTACCAAACTGAAGGCTGTTTCCTCATTGTACACATAATAGTCTTGTATTGAGGGCCATCTTTAGACCACAAT
>NW_015506568.1:0-50128 GCF_001515645.1 Sinocyclocheilus grahami
TTAGTACATGATAATTCATGTACTGTTATTGTAAAGTGTTACCCATTTATTTATACCATTTACAGGTTGTATGAGTTAAGACAAGCTGTCAACCATTTTGAACACGTTTCAAGCATCTGTACTAACACATTAATTTAATTCCGCATTAATCCAGGATCAATTGTAATGTCGCTGAAAATAAAGTCTATAACGAGATAAAATGTGTATTGTTCTGATGGAACAGTGGTGTCAGGGAAAAGTGATACAGGGAATGATGTAAGATCACGTATGATTTGAATCTGTATCTTGCTCTGTCATTGGCTGCAGGTCGTCACTGATGTCATTTCCAGTGAAAATAACATTTCACACTTTGAGACTCCGAGTCGCAAACAGGTCAGATATTTAGCCTGCCAAATGTTTCTCAGATCACCTCTTTGATAATTAACACTATGCAATCATCACTCCACATGAACAAGCACTGTTTTGTCTCAGATTTCAGGCTTTTATTTTTCTTTTCATCTCAGAGAAGACATCCACATATTGTGGCTGGGCTGTGAATTACAGGGTGAGAGAGGACATCTAGACATGTCATCTTAAAAATAAATAAATAAATAAAAGACACAAAAAAGGAAAAAGGAAGGCATAAATAAAATAAAGTATAATAGAACAATATTTGTGCCCTTCTTCATCCCTGTTTATCTTTCCCTCGCTCAGCTCAATCTCACTTGCGACTACATGCTTCATGAACAGACACAAAACAATTTCCCTGCTAAATTGTCAGGAGGCACAGTCAAGGAGATGCAGTGTGGCGTATTGATGGCGTCAGTCAACTATGCAGAATAGAAACATGATGGGACAAAAGATTCCTCTCAATTCCCGGTTTGAGCAAAATATTGTACATGCATCCATTATAATCTCATTATCACAGGGTGGTCTGCACAAATCTATGCCAAAGCATCATCAGACTAAACTTTCTATCCCAAGAGTGATTCAAATAATAACAAAAATGAAAAGAGAAATGTGCAAAAATCTAAATCATAATTTCTGAATATTCCTTTTGTTAAACTGGTAAGTTAACTGGCAGGTCATCATGATGTGAGATCATCCATTATGTCTGACAAAATAGAGAGGAGCAGCTTCAGTGGAACACAGGTAATGGACATAAAACCTTCTGATGAGACACAACTCTATGTCTGAACACCACATTCAATGACAAAGGGGACCACAGAAAGG
Organism: Sinocyclocheilus grahami; assembly: GCF_001515645.1. NCBI lineage: Eukaryota > Metazoa > Chordata > Actinopteri > Cypriniformes > Cyprinidae > Sinocyclocheilus > Sinocyclocheilus grahami. Next base: position 1,213 of record NW_015506568.1, read on the forward strand.
CTATGTTGATAAGCTATGATATTAGCGTTGGTAGTGTTAGTAGAGTACCTGACCTGGGACTGGTAACTAGTGGCTAGTCCATATTTTTAGCTACAAAAGCACATAGAGAGAAAGAGAGAGAGAGAGAGATGCAGGAGGGCAGAAAGAGTCAAAAATTATTTTTTATTTTTAATAACATTTTTATATTTTTAATAATATTTTTTACATGACATGAAATCATATTTTGCATTATATTTTATCTGTATCTGAGGCATTTCCAAATGTGATTTTACATCAGATACGTATATGGATATCTGATTCACATCTGCATTCTTGGTAATAGATGTTGAATAGGGACACCATTACTTTGCAGGACAAAAGCCGGACACGAGTTTACATTTTAGCACTTCCGGTTCCATCATCCTGAAGTCAACAGGATTTTAAAATGGGCTTTTTAGTGAAATGCCTGAGATAAGGTCTGTAGTTCAAACTAGAGATATTTTCACTTTTTGTCTACAACATATAATATAGCTATCATTTATGGATTTCTCAAGCGTTTACATGTCTTGAAAAACACGATTATTAACAAGTTGTCAGGGGCATTAAAAATGCCATCACAACGAACAGGTAAACTCATCTACTCACTAGTCGCTTTCACAGCCTCATTGAGTTTATAATCATGCTCTTGCAAACTATTGTATTGGGGAAATATTTTTAACTAAAAACTGACAGAGTTGTCAGAAGCTTAATGGTGGTGATGTTGAAGTCGTGTGACCGTAGTGTAGTTCATTTATAGTTTAGCTTTTTACTTCTAGCTATTGTTTTTTTAGGATTCATAAAAGTTGTGCTTATTTGTGAACAATCATACAGGCATGCCAATATATATTAGCCTGACCCTTTGCTTTAAATTAAATCAATGCAATTGCATGCAATTTTGGAAACCATGAATAGCATTTTTACATTGTTTGTATTTAAATTATGGTTCTGTGTTTTTCTGTCAATATGGGGTGCTGTGTGTACATTAATGAGGAAAAAAAATGAACTTAAATGATTTTAGCAAATGGCTGCAATATAACAAAGAGTGAAAAATTTAAGGGGGTCTGAATACTTTCCTTACCCACTGTACATAATTTGACAGAAAGCAGTGTTACAGAAATGCATGTTTCATGTCTTTTGAAACTCATCTCATTACAATTCAATATCACAGTAAATTGAGAAAACGTAATACCATGCCAATGTATCAGATAAATGAAGGTCCCTCACCTAATCAGATACCATTATGTGTAAATTGCAAAAACCTGGCAAGTAAGGTAAGTGTGGGAAATAGATTCAGGTCTTGTGAGACCTGAAAACCACCACTATGTCTTTTATTGATTTCAGATTTGTATCTAGCTGGTTGAAGGGTGGGAAATGGCAAGGCAGTAATAAGCTGCCTTTGGCGAGCTCTAACAAGCTTTTTGTTTTTTAATGATTCTGTCACCAATTAGTCTTGACACCAGATAGCATCAGCATCCCCACCTCTGAGAGCCATGTTTGACTGTCTAGATGCTTTTAGATTTATGATTAAAAGCATTACACCCTGCGACATGATGTATCTGTTTGTCTTTATAAAGAATCACAAGCACAACAAGAACTCTTCAGTTCAGTTCAGTTATTTGTGTAGGCTATCTGTTTATTTAATCATAGCAAAACACTTTGTCTGCGTTTTAATGTGGAACATAGAAAACCACTCTTCAATCCTCATTTTCTGTTTTTGATTCCCTTTTTTTATTTTTTGCTGTTTTCAAGAAAAGTTTTAATTTAATGACTAAAAGTAATACAAATTAATGTGGTCTAACCATGGAAGAAAAAAGTAAAACATTAAGGTGCCACTTTATATTAGGTGGTCTGAACTATTATATACAGATGCATCTCAATAAATTAGAATGTCATGGAAAAGTTAATTTATTTCAGTAATTCAACTCAAATTGTGAAACTCGTGTATTAAATAAATTCAATGCACACAGACTGAAGTAGTTTAAGTCTTTGGTTCTTTTAATTGTGATGATTTTGGCTCACGGGGCCATTCACATATCGCGTTTTTTGCGCGCTCAAGTTTGTTATTTTAAATGTAGACGAGCGGCAGGCGCGCTCAAAATGGAAGCGATGCGGTCGCGATGCGCTCATTTTTTCCAGGCGCTTCCGCACCGCATCGAGATAAAAACATTTCAACTTTTCAGAATGCCGCAAGCGCACCGCGAGTCATGTGACAAGAACCAACCAATCAGTCTTTCCCGTAACAACATTGAAAGCTCAGCCAAGATGAAGGAACAGCTGATCATAGCTGTACAGGGATAGCCATTTTTAAATAAATTTAGTAGCAGAGCTACTGCAAGCGATTTTTAGTGCTGCAGATCCATTTATCCTTTGCTGAAACTCCAGAGTCTTCATGGAGAGCGGAGGTCGTGTTTGCTTACCTACGGCAGACGCCTCCGGAGCGCAAACGCCCGAACGCTTTGGAAAAAAGCAGAAAGTGGCGCGTCTAGCTTTTTCTACGCGTTTTTAGGCGCGACATGTGAACGGCCCCTAACACTGGACTTCAAGCAACTTGGGCTATGAGCTTCTCCACCCTATATATATATATATATTAGTTTCTTTTTAGTGCTTCACACTCCAGTCCAGTTGGTGGCGGTAAATGCACCAGAAGTTGGTTTGCCATCCGCCGTAAAACGTTATTAGAAGAAGAAGAAATAGTCGACGATTCGATGCTTCGATAGGAGGAGCCTGATTCGACTACCAGTCTCACAGTCATGCCATTTTGGTTATATGGGGGTGCTCAAATGTCTGATTTCACATAGAACTACTGTTTTTCTCCCAATAAGTTAACATACAGTCTATTAAGATAATGCTGTAAATAAGAATCTAAAAAGAAAGAAGCTTCAAATAAATAGTTTAATGTGCGTGAATATATCCAACCACCCCTATAGATTTAAGTTTCACTTTCCATAATCCGTGACCGACAGAGGAGCATTTTGGCGGCAAGGATTTAAAACTTTAACAAAACTCAAAATGACACAGACACAGTGAAAGACTGGATTTTTTAGATCAGATAGGGTACAAGTGATTTCAAAACATTTCAGCCAGTTTATATTGTGTATATGTTATTTATCTCGTATAAGATGCATTTGGTTGAGATGTGCTGCAGTAAAGCGCTTCATTGTAGTACGGTGATTATCTCTTCAGCGCGCAGCGCGAGCAGGACACACGACAATGCAGAATATTAATAACTATGACTGGGACTGTCATACACATAACATTATGAGAACACTATTAACAAAACGCTTAGTTGCCATGTTTCTGCGCGTTTTAGTTATCCCTGAAGTAATCTTTTTCTAGAGAGTTATAATTGGTCATTTAAAAAGTAGAATATTTGGTTATGATCATGCTATGTCCATATAGTACTTTATTTATTAAAGTCCATGTAATAGGAAGATAAATCTTGGTCATAGGTTTACCCCACCCATATGGAATTATTATTTTGGTTATATTATCTTTACAACTCGGTTTATGAGCACATCCATCTTGCATTTTTTCTCGTTATTGAGCAGGACGTTTGTTTATCATGAGTGCCCGCAGCATGAGTCAGCCTGTAATGGTTGCAGAGAGACACTTGGTACACCCATAGCACTGCACATTATATATTACAAATACAGATACCCACTTGCTTTATTAAATGCAACTGATACAGGATTCAGTGTGATTCATCTGTCTCCATAAGGATGATGCATTGCATTGTCAGTGCTTCTTTCTTATAAATAATCGTTTAATTTATTGTCACTGGAGGAAAAATGGACAGTAATTGTTGTCCGATCATCAGAGAACAGTAGTGATTTTTTTTGATGATGATGATTAACACCTGAAATGAAAACACTGATCAATGTCATATATTTTCTCAGATTTGATTTATGAATTCTAAATACTTAGTTTAATTGTCTATTTTAATTTTTAAAATCCTTTAACTTGTTTTAAATTTTCAGGGTTAAAACTAGATTTTAAATTTGATTTCAGACCTCGGGTAACTCCGCTCCCCAATTTTAGTTCCAGATTTTAATTTAGTATTTGAATAGATTGAGAACTAAACTTTAGTTGTGAAGATCATAAAAAGATTTGACCTGAGGGTTTAGAAACACTGCTAAAAAAATCACTGCTTAGTAAGAACAATAACATCATTATGAGTACCAATACACCACATATGGTGAGATACTGCACTGTAAACCCTAATAAATTGAGACTACTCAAATTATTTGAGGAAAGTGATTCCCTCAGTTTAATTGAGTAAATGGAAATTGACAACTCAGTTTAATTGAGTTCACCTAATGTGATCTTCTCATTGAATTAACTGATTTTTTTAAGTACAGATAACTTAAAAGGCAAACAGACTAAACTCAAATGTTCCAGTTTATATATTGTTGTTTATTGGCTTTAAGAAATTTATAAATCATTTAAACAGATTTTTCTTCACATCAACAACTTTATTTGGGTTCTCTTTCAGTCGGTAACTCTCGACGTCACGTCGGATGACCGACGAATTGGGTACCAGGTTCTTAGACTTTGTTCAAATAAGTACAAGCTAGAAAGAGAAGGAATAAATAAAGAGAGAGATACTTTTTTATTTATTTTATTTTTTATTTTTTTTATGATGAAGTCAAGTAGCTTCGAAAGAGATGAGTTTTCAGCTGTCGCTTGAAAATTGTCAGGGATTCAGCATTCCGGATAGGGGTGGGAAGATCGTTCCACCAGCCAGGAGTGGTGAACGAGAATGTTCTGGAAAGTGATTTTGAGCCTCTCTGTGATGGTACCACGAGGCGTCGCTCACTAGCGGATCTCAGACTTCTGAAGGGGATGTAAATTCGTAGTAGTGAGTGGAAGTAGGCGGGTGCTGAGCCTGTGGCAGTTCTATATGCAAGCATCAATGTCTTGAACTTGATTCGGGCCGCAACCGGCAGCCAGTGCAAGGAGATGAAGAGAGGTGTAACATGGGCTCTTTTGAGCTCGTTGAAGACCAGTCATGCCGCTGCATTCTGAATCTGAATTTTTCTAGCGGTGGGCAGACTGGTCTTATGGTCACGGTGAGGAATTCCCCTCCGGGGATGCCCAAACCCGCCGGCACTGCAAAACCAGCAGGCTGGACCCTCCCGGGGATGAAGACGGACCCGGAAATGATGGCTATGCTTTCCCCGGGCCGCCGAGAGTGTCGGGCTCAAGTGGAATCTTCCACCGCGTCCTGAACCTTCATGGTTGGACGATTGGTTTCTCGGGGTGGCGCGCGCTGGTTCTCAGGGACCCACTCCAGTGCCTTTCTTCCCGGAGGTGCATGATGAGATTGCTGGGTCATGGACGGCACCTTTTACTGCCAGAAAGTGGCTCATCCTCCCTCACCACCCTCGATGGGGGTCCAGCGCGGGGGTACGCGGGAGTCCCCCAGGTGGAGCGGTCAGTTGCGATGCAATTGTGTCCAAATGCCGCTACCACTTGGCGGGGCAAACCGTTGCTCCCCTGCCGGGCCTGTAGGCACTCGTCGGCCTTGATCAACACTGTTTATATGGCCTGTGGAGAAGCTGCGTCCGCCTTACACGCTTCGGCGTTACTGCAAGTGCACCAGGCCAAGGCACTGAGGGACTTGCATGAGGGTGGTCACGACCCGGAAGTTCTCAAAGAACACCGCACCGCGACGGACCTTGCGCTACGAGCGACGAAGGTTACGGCGCAGTCTTTGGGTTGTGCGATGTCCACTATGGTGGTCCAGGAGTGCCATCTCTGGCTGTGTCTGGCCGACATGCGTGAGACGGACAAGACAAGATTCTTGAACGCACCCGTGTCCCAGACCGGCCTGTTCGGCGACATGATGGAGAACTTCGCCCAGCAGTTCTCCGCTGCCCAAAAGCAGACTGAGGCCATCAGATTCATCCTGCCCCGGCATGCAGCTGCTGCCTCCACCCGGCCGCCGGTGGCAGCGCCTCAGCCCGCTCGTCACCGAGGGCAGCCCTCAGCCGCCGCCCCCGCTCCCGCACAGCGTCCGCAGCAGCCTCCAGCAAAACTGCGCCGAGGAGCCGGCCGCAGGGCAGCCGCCCCGCCAGTCCAGGCCCCCGCCAGACCTGGTGGTAAGCGAAAGAGCAAGAGGCCCTGAGACGGGCGACCCAGAGATGGAGGGAGTTGCTCTTCGGGAGATGGTGAACGCACCACTCCCTCCCCCAGAAGAGGGCCGGGTGGAGAATCCTTTTTTTCTGCCACTGACTTCGCGGTGGTACCCAAATTCTCGACAAAAGAGCAATTTCTTCTTTCTCTGGGTCCCCTGAGGGGACAGGGGGTTGTGGATGGTCCAGAGCCGTATCACACTCACCCTCCTCTCTCGCCAGTGAGCAGCAGCGGGCGGATCGGGAGGACGAACCAACGGACTACACACGCACCCTCTGCTCAAACGCAGATCAGTGTTACACACACCCAGACCAGAAGCAGGTGAGCCCAGAATAAACTCAACACGCAAATTGTGTTCTTGGCCATCTGTTTGCCTTGTAGTACATTAAATAATAACTATATATCGAATTTGATCTTTTAATTGCACTCAATGTATCTTAATACATTAAGCCATATTAAGTGTTTTTGTTTTTCTACAGGAGGAAAACGCTTAATGAGAGACTTTGTACATTGCGTTCATATTCTGCTGTTCTGTGGCCACGGATTTGCGGGTCTTGTCTTTTTCTTGCAGGACCCTGTATGTTATAGTATAAAATTAGTTTTAATCATTTAATCACCACCACAGCGTCTTGTCTCCATTGGCAACATGCACCATTTGTGTCGATTGCAAGTGACATCGGAGATTGCAAGTGGAGATTGCAAGTGACATTGTAAGTTAGTTTCTTTTTTCTTGTCTTCACCACCTGGCTACTGCTGTCAAATGTTGAGAGATTCAAACATAAAGTAATCAATAAATAGAACAAAATAAAAAAGACTGCAAGTGACTTCGCTAGCAGAAGCGCAAGTGTCTGAGACTGCAAGTCTGAGAGTGCAAGCGCAAGGCTGCAGCCAGACCCTTCTCCTTTAACCTACCAGCATACTTCAATGAGTCTTTATGACAAGGCTCTCTTCCCGCCTGCTTCAGGATGACCGCCTGTTTGCTAGTCCTGCTGTCGGAGGAAAACAGGAAATTGAACACCACTCCGATGTTCTTACAGGAAGTTAGTATCTCAAACGTGTTTATACCTTGGAAATACGGCTGGGCGCTATAGCCCAAAAAAACACTATAGAATTTTCATATCAATCGATATTGATAATTGCTATGATAAATGACAAATCTTTATTTCTTTCAAGTTTAGTGGCAGATTTTTTGCTCCTGGGTGAAAGTTTTGGAAAGTAGAAACCAGACAGTTAATTATGGTTTTATTATAGACTACTCTATACAAATGCAATACAAATAACACAAATACACAAAAACTGATATCATTTCAAACACGACCAATCATATTAAACAGAGACATAGAGCATAATTTAAATAAATTGAAATTTTCAGTTCATTACACTTAAAATCTTAATTTGAAATATTTTTGCTCCCAAATGAGTTAATTAAACATACCTGTTTAATTTTTGACACCAAAACTTGGCATTTTAAGTAATGTTAAGTTATGATAACTTGATGTCTTTATTAATGACAACATTGGGCTTTACAATGTGTATCAGCAAAAATAGTTGCAGTTTGTTAACTGAAACTACACTTTCTTGAATTCAACACTTGAGTTTTGTTTTTTACGTGCTTAAAACAAATCACCTGAAGACATTTTGGCACAGTTTTATCAATAAAACCAGAGAGAAACAGCTGCCAAGATTCAAAATTACTCTTTCTAATCATTCTGAAAGAAAGCTGTGATTCTTGCAAGGCAAAAAAATCTTCAAAGAAAAACATATTTTCCATATGAAAACAGTTGGTTGTCCTAGTTATTCTGCTTTAATTCTTTATACGCTGATAATAATGCAGTGACACTAGCTGCAAGTTCAGTTTAGATAGCAGGGAAAAAGATTGTCAACAATCTACAAACTGAAACATTAAATTTAACTTTTCAATCCAGCGACTCTCTTTTCTTATTACAGCAATATATGTGTCTTGAAGCTTGAAGGATTTGACCCCAAGTAAGTTGCCCCTTGAGTTTAAAGTGCTGTAGTGAGAGGCAATCTAGAGAATCTCATTATTTGGGTTGTAACCCAACTTGTTTGTACTCTGTTTCACACTTAATGAGCACAAGAAAATTATGCTATTTTCTTTCTAGCAGCATTTGAAAGAGTTCAGGTTATTCCACTGAAGAGACAACAATTTTGGCGTAGCATGTTTTCTTTCATGTATTATGTTTGTTCTTTCCAATATAAGCTCCCTAGGTGTCTTTAAATGAATGGCATTACATATCTGCATCAATAATGATCAATGTTGTGTTTTAGAATTAGATGCAGGAGTCATAACACATATCAGCCTGACCTTTCAAACTGCACCTATCTTGCAGTAACAACTTCTCATATAAACAATATTTAGATGAAATGGAATACAAACAGTCATCACAGTGTTCAAATGAGATCCACCTCTCAGACAGACAGGGAATCCCATGGGCCACAACACTGAACCAGGAGGTTAATCTAAACTCAAACACAGCACACAAGGAGCATTTAGAGGTGACTGGGATTTTTTTGAGGATTCCCCAAAGCCTGATGCATCAGCGACACCCGGATAATCCTTTTCAGAACTTCTAAAAAGAAAAGCTTTGTCAGACTGTGACCTGTGGAGCATTATGATCATTGAGTTATCTTTCATTACTGCTGTGCTATAGGCAGCATTCTTCAGTGGTTTTAAGGCCTGTTCACATCAAGAACAAAAAGAAAAAGCAGAAGAAAATGCAGCCAGAAGGTCTGCGCACACCAAATTTGCAACGAGACCAACTGTACAAGAGGCATAAAAACTAACATTGAAAAGTTTGAGTCAAACTGCCCGACTACTGATCACCACAACGGTGACCTCATACTAAACTATGATTTTCAATAAACCATCAACATCTAAACCTCTGTTAATCTCAATAAGAACGTTTGTAAATGTATGACAGAAATAAAGTCAATCTGGTTTATAATAAGTGATGCTGGTAATGCTGTTTATGGAGTTATTTAATGACGCTGGAGCTTGACATAAAACAAAGGGTGTGTTTTCACTTTCAAACAAAATTTGACTTCTTAGCAGTGTAAGTCCACATCTAGTGTGATGGGAAGCTTTATTAGAATGTTAGAGGAAAATGTTCTAACAATGTTATCAATAAACATTTTTAGAATGTTTTTAGAGAATGTTATCCTACCTTTTATCAGAACATTCTGGGAACTAAAATAAAACTGGCCGCAGAAAACATTCCTAGAACATGAAAAAATTCTAGTAGGGATATTAAACGACAGATAAATCAACCCATAAATGTACAGTATAAGGCTCGTCGCCTCCCATTGTCAGTTCACCCTTCGCCTGGAATTTGATTGACAGGTGATATGACCAATCATAACGCCAAATCTGCCATTTTTCCACACAAACAAACCAGACAGGAGTGTAGATTAAAGTTGGTGGACTTGAACTTGTAATACCCGTTTAAACCGCTAGCTGTCAATACTACATATAATCACAACTTTAAGAAAGAAGCCAACAGAGGTTTTTCTGAATATAGTCATGGCTACAGAGTGACTGTGGCCCTTTAAGGAGCAGAATTGACAATACTTGTCCTAGAAGATCTAGTGCCTGACATGTAAACTAAGGTTATTAGTTGGTCTCTATGGGTGCTGCACATTGCCCGATATGAAGAGGTCCCTAGAAATGCATTTTGCTTCAATTTAAAGTTTGCAATGTTCAAAGTCACAAGAATTGTGGCACTTATTCCCTCTTTGCATTAATGATTAAAGTTTAGGATACTGGATCTAAACCACAATATCTATTACACATTTACAATATTGTCTGCTTACTTTACAGTGAAGACTGCTTCAGGACAGTGGAGAGTCTTTTGTTCATATACTCATGTCATTAAAATCAGTCAAGAGTTTACTCTAAACTGATGCTTGTCAGAATGTGTGCATAAGACTGAAATATACAGCAGCTAGCCAACAAATCAAATAGGATTCCTGCCCAATGTGATTAAACTTTGCTGTGCAAATTTGACAGCAATTATGTGAGACGTGACACAGAGCAGTTATGGAAATAAGGGGGATACATAAGCTGAGGCATGCATCATTTTTTCATTAGGCTATCAATAACTGTATTCTCAGCTGCACAGTCAGATCTCACACTTATACTGACATGCAATTATTTGTGCTAGAAAGAAAGAGGGCAGAAAAAAGACTGTTAAACACACTCTCATGGCTATTCGTAACTCTTTTGCATTCAACATACTTCTCATTTATACGTTTTCATACAATCTGCTTACACCCCACTGAGGGTTTGGTTTAGAGGCGGACATCATCCATCCTGTTGTTTTAAATCATATGTTTTCAGATTAACAGGGAAGCACAAAATCATAAAATACTTCGAGTTGGATCAATATATTATCCAGGCAAAAAAAAAACAATTATGCTTGCTGATTAACATTAGGCAAGGCAAGGCAAGTTTATTTATATAGCACATTTCTTACACAATGGTAATTCAAAGTGCTTTACATAAAAGAAAAGAAAATAATAATAAAAAAAAATAATCACAACAATAAAATAAGGAATTTAAAAACTTTGACAATTATTTCAAAACTGATTTAAGAGGTTTAAAATTAATTTGAAACAGTTAAGAATAGAACATGATTATACATAAAATATAGTGCAATCAGTTCGGACATCGCACAGTGCTCATTCAATAAATGCACAGCTAAACAGATGAGTTTTGAGTCTAGATTTAAATGTGACTAATGTTTTAGCACATCTGATCTCTTCTGGAAGCTGATTCCAACTGCGGGCAGCATAATAACTAAAAGCACATTCCCCTTGTTTTGTGTGAACCCTTGGTATTTCTAACTGACTCGATCCTAATGATCTGAGTGGTCTGTTAGGTTTATAATCATTGAGCATATCTGCTATGTATTTAGGTCCTAGGCCATTGAGTGATTTATAAACGAGTAAAAGTACTTTAAAATCAATCCTAAATATAACTGGAAGCCAGTGTAAGGACCTGAGGACTGGTGTGATATGCTCAGATTTTCTGGTTCTAGTCAGAATTCTGGCAGCAGCGTTCTGGATGAGCTGCAGCTGTCTAATGGTCTTCTTGGGAAGGCCGGTGAGGAGACCATTACAATAGTCTTTGTAAATAACAAATAGCTTTGACATGACTACTGAAGCTACCCAGCAAGCAGTTTTGCATTTAAAAGACATCTATTAGCCGTCTAAACACAGCCCAGACGTCTAGGCTAAAACAAGGCAAAATTTGGGCTATCAGTGAAAATTTAATAGATGTCTAACCATAGCCCAAGAATAGACTAGTCATCAAATAGACAGCTAATGAATGCCTACATGTATACATCTAATAGACAACAAATTGGCAATCCATCCAAACAAATTAAATATACAGCTTTTATTAAGAAAAATTTAAAATGTAAAAAACTTGGACAACTTAAGACAATACAAAATTATAAAAATACAAAAGAATTAATGACAAAATAAAATGTTATAAATACAATACACTTAAATATAAATATTATAATAAAAAAATCTTGAATTTTTAACAACTTAAGATAATAAAAATAAAAATGAAAAAAATAAAATGTTAAATAACTTAAGATATTTAAAAGAAAAAAAAATCTACTACAAATCAAGAGCATGTTATCACACTTAACATTACAACATTATAGATAAATGACAACATAAAAAGAAAGATTAACCCTTTTGTTGGTTTACTTATTTTAACAAATAAAACAACCAACAGTGAACTTAAAGGAAATTTTTAATTATTGGTTTTATTTCTTGTTTAAAATGCTTCCCAACAGCATTCCTCAAGTCAAACTCTGTTGCTGCCGGGAAGTTGGTCATCACAGCATTTGCCAAATAAGGAAAAAAAATGCACAAGAAAAGCTTGACATATGTATTTTTTTTACTTTAATTGTGACAAGGAGTCATTCTCTTTTGCTTGGATGCCTACTAAAAACAAAAATGATATATATATATAGTGTATCACCATTCAGTGTGTTAAAAAAGAGAGAAGCTCTCTGGTAAACGCTGTGTGTTTTATACACATACCTCTGATGACCGAGAACAGTGCAGTATTTTCAAATTCCTCTTTCTGCAGCGGACCACCCCCCTTCATGTTGAATTTGGACATGAGGGATTTTTTTTTTAATCCTAAAATATAATACAGATTGAGGGGGTTAACAATTGCAGACAAAGTTTGACGTTTCAAAATGACCAGCAAAGGAAATATTTTTAAAATTTCTGATTTGCGTTGTAACTTATTGAGTATTGACACCACAATGTTTGATTAATGTGGCAAGATTTGTAGGCTTTACCTGTCCAGCATCCTTCTGGCACTGTCTTTGAGGTTTCTTCGTTCAATTCTGTACAACTTTGACACCTGAATAACACATGCCAATGTCAGGCGGGTAGTATTATATGCGACCGTTTACAAGTGTTTACCAACCTTAAAAATTGATGCCCATTGACCTGCAAGTTTTCCATCACTAACCCTTTAATACTCTTTATTCCAGCAGTTTAAGTTTTTCCCTATAGTGCCCCACACAATCTGTCTCTGCCTCCAAAATTGTCTGGCACAACTGACTGCATAACAACACAGTGATAGCTGCTGTAACTAAAAAGTAGCCCAGTACACACATTAACCTCAAATGTACATGGAATAATAAATTCACCCCTACCGTTTTATTACATTATGTTTTCTGTTTGTACTGTTTGGGTTCTAATGCTGCATTGCACATCTGAGCTATTTGCACTATTTTAATACTGTTGCAAACTTTTTATAATTGATAATTTTATATTGCCATTTTAAATAATTTGTATTCTTAAGCTTTTCTATCAATTTGAAAGTTTCAAAATAAATCGTATTGTACTTGTACAATGACAAAGCTATTCTATTCAATTAGAGCATACTTTCTCTGTATCTAACAAGCCATTGTTCAGTCATAAATTCAATATAATATAATATAATAATTAAAATAAATGATGGACTTTGTCAAAGAGTGTGTTCACTGTATAAATTAATATGGATTAATCTTTGTCAAAGCTGTGTTTCTTCTGTTGTTTGCTCTCTCGTGTAAAAACAAAATTCAAAACACAATACTGATCTCTACTAACTCTCGTGTTGCCAGTAGTCATGTCTCAGTAGTGCTACAATTGCCATCTAGCGGTTGGGAATTGTAATTGCATTTTTATTTGAAAGACAGTCGAATATCAATAATATCATATAATGTGTATGAATGTAACATTTAACAGCTTGTGGGATGCATGACATCATATTATCAAAGGCAAGTAAACTTTTGAAACATTTATATCAGCATTATTTTTGGCATAATAAATAATGCTATATTTAATAATGCTGTAAAATAATTTAATAAAATATAAAATAATGCTAATTTAAATGTTTCAAAAGTTTACTTGCATTTGATAAGAAGCTGCGTGGGCGGAAATTGCATGTAAACTATTTTAAGGCTATTTTGGCCATGCTCATCGCTGGTCTGATATTGGGCTATAGCCAAGCCGTTAAAATTAGACTACAGATTGCCTCGATTTCGCCAGGTGGGCTAAAAGCAGACTACACGTAGCCCGTCCAATTTAGAGCTAAATCGTGCCTACATATAGACCATGTCATGAAATGACACGTATATCTTTGTAGATATTATTGACACTGCGAACATGATGGGATATCAACCATCTCAAAGAAATTAAACCAAACACCTTGTAAACGCTGTTGACTTCGCTTGAAATATTGAATATCATACATCTCACAAGTTATTTTGCCAAAAAACGACATGAAACCAAATTCAAGGTTATTTCGTCTAGAAGTGGGTTACACATAGCCGGGCTATATCGGGTCTATAGTCAACCGAGACATTGAAATGACGGCTATTGTTTTCTGGGTAAGGTCTGTCTCCAGAATCACACCAATATTCCTGACTTGATTTTTAGTTGTTAGACCCCTAGAGTCAAGGTATGCATTCACCTTAAGAACTTCATCTTTGTTTCCAAAAGTTCGCGATTATGGTAAGGGGCGTTACATTTCCGACGAGTGCTTGCGGTGTTCGGCCAATCACAATGCACTGGGTCAGCTGGCCAATCAGAGCAGACTGCGCTTGTGTGAAGGAGGGACTTTGTAGAAAACTAAGCATTTGAGAGAGGCGGGGCATAGAGAACCTACAATAATGTACAGTATTTGAAAAATTATGTGTTTTTTGAACATTAAAGCATGTCAACATATTCTGTTACACCAAATACACAAAATAATGATCTTTAAAAAAGCATCATATGAACCCTTTAAGGCTACAACAGCTTGACACTGGGGCAGTGCCCTCAAAAGGACACCTTTGTACCTTACTTTTCCCTAAAGGGTGCATATTAGTAACTTAGAGAAGTAATGTACTCTTGTGGTACTATTATGCACCCTTTAGGTGTAAAGAAGGTACAAATGTGTCCTTTTGTGGGTACTGCCCCAGTGATAAGACGTTGTATCCCTAAAGGTAATTTTTTTTGGACAGTCATTATTTTCCTGACATAGTGGTATAAGCTTTCTCCTTCACCCAAGTCATACACAATCGCAGCACATAGGTTAGGCTGGCCGCACACTAGAGGATTTTAAGACATATTTTAAGCCCGATTTGCATCCCCGAACGATCGGGGGGGGGATGTGTTATTGTGTGGTGTCATTACGATTATTTAACTGCTCCCGATCGAGATGGAGCGTCGCCAAACTCAAATCGTAAATATCAAACATGTTTGATATTTATGACTCTTGATCGGGCTGCCTCTGACGTGATACCCGCGATAGCCAATGAGAACGAGCAAGCGTCACCTACCGGATGTTGTGTGCTTCTATAGCTGAAACTTGGCAGTCACAAACATGCCATGAAAGCAGAGAACATCACCCATATTCTTTTCTATACTTTGTTTTTCACTGTACAACAGAACGTGCCGGGAGAGCCAGCTGACAACATCGATTGTCCTCTATTTGTTTTTCTTCCCTAGTCACGTTTCATCTCGCGAGTGTCTGTGAGATCTCGTGTCACTGTGAAATCGTTCCTACAATCATCAAGTGTGTGTTCTCGTGGTCTGGTCTAATCATCTAGTGTGCGCATTCAGAGGATTATAAGGCTAAAAATCGGTTGAACTGTCTTCATGTCTGTGGTCTCCCATGGTTTTAAAATCTTTTAAGATTTGAAAATTGTCTAGTGTGCAGCCAGCTTTACTTGATAACCCTAGTGTGTGCATACACTGACAAGACCCTACAAATTTTAGCTCCAACCCCAATCAAACACACCTGAACCAGCTAATCAATGTGTTCAGGGTTACTTGATAATTATAGGCAGGTGTGTTGGATCAGGGTTGGAACGGAAGTCTGTAGAACAGTAGCTCTCCAGGAGCAGGGTTGAAAATCCCTACACTTTCTAGTTTAGTGGATCTTAATTCCAGTCCTGACACCCCAGGATCTGCACATTTTGCATAATTGTGTCCTACACACTTATGAAAAAAAGTACATCATCTGGTTATTTAAATTGGAATTTGTTTTGTCTGAACATTCAGTGTGAACACACTAACTGCTCTGTTTAAAAATGAAAGAAAGGAATTGTGGCCAAGTATGGTGTCCAATACTTTGAATTTGTGCTCTGCCTTTAATTCATCCAAGTGCACACACACAGCTGTAAGTAGTGAATGAACGCACATGCGGAGCAGTGGACAGCCAGTGCTGTGGCACCTGGGAAGCGGTTGGGGGTTCGGTGCCTTGCTCAAGGGTCTCACCTCAGTCGTGGTATTGAAGGTGGAGAGAGCACTGGTTATTCACTCCCCTCACTGACAATTCCTGCCGCACCTGAGACTCCAACCCGCAACCTTCGGGTTGCAAGTCCAACTCTCTATCCACTTGCCTCACGACTGCCCCTAAAATCACCCAAAATTATGAGCAAGTGTATGCAGAATATGACTCCGCTCAGAAACAACTCCCTACTCAGTGTTCACTGTTCCTATTCAATGAACATATGATATCTGTTGAAGTTCACGTCACTCAACAAAATGTATTTATTCAGAAAACGCATTCTTAAGCATGTGTGAAATCAGTCCAATAGAGAAGCGAGACATCAAGAGCGGGGTGACGTAAGCAACCAGGAAGCACAAAAGCGCATTTGACAAACGCACCTGTTAGCTTCTGCGGAAACGAGCGCCTGCAGGGATGCAATGTATGAATGGCAAGGAGACGCAGCATTTCATTCCCTTCGGGGAACCATGGTTACATACGTAACCTCGAGATGTTCCCCTTCAGGAACTTGATCTTCGTCAAACACTTTGGGAACTATAATACCCACTGACCCATACGAGCAAGTCCCTGTCTGGTGTGTATCTGGCATGCACATCAAGACAAGAGAACTTGGGATCCTGGGGTAGATGTCAGGTCCACATTTTTAACCCGGACAAATGTGTGCGGAGAGGACCAGCCCGCTGCAGCACAAATATCCTGGAGGGCTCGCACTGGACAAAGCAGATTGAGTCTTTTCCTGGCCTGCTTCCTGGAAGGGAGGAGGGCAAAAAGCTTGCAGAACTACAGGACTTGGCAAAGAAGTGGGCACCTTAGGGACATACCCTCGTCTCGGGTAAACGCCCTAACCATGCCCGGAGCAAACTCTAGGCACGATACAGCGAGTGCCTGAAGATCTCCTATCCTCTTCAGCGAGGATATTTTAAGTAAGTCTTCAGTCTTCAGTCTTCAGCGTGAGGAGCTTGTCTGAAACATCTTCAATGGGTTCGAAAGGAGCATTACACAAAGCCTTCAGAACCACCGCCAGGTCCCAGGAGGTCACCTTGGTGTGCCATACTGGCCTTAGCCTCCGGGTGCCATGGAGGAAACTTTTGACTAACGGGTGTCTTCCCAATGACTTCCCATCTAGAAGGGCATGGTAAGCAGCTATAGCTGCCATGTAAACCTTCTGAGTGGAGGGAGATAACCCTGCAGAGGAACACTCCTGTAGAAACTCCAGAACTGTACCAACTGGGCAGTTGACTGGGACTTGCAGTCGCTGTCCGCACCAAGAAGTGAAAAGTTTCCACTTCAAGACGTAGTTTCCACGTAGTGGGAGCTCTGGACTGGAGTATAGTCTCAACAACCTCAGTTGAGAGACCGGATGCTATGAGCTGTGGCCCCTCAGGGGCCACGCCCACAGTTTCCATAACTCCGGAAAGATTGGAATCTCCAGCGTAGAGCCGTCAAGGAGGGACACAAGGTCCGAAAACCATACTTGGGCTGGCTAGAACGGGGCTACTAGCAGAAAACGGACCACGTCCCTGCGTACTCTCTCCAGAACTCCTTGGAGCATCAGGGGGAAAGCGTACAAATGAAGCCTCGGCCATGTCTGCACCACGGCATCCAGCCCAAACGGAGCTGGATTCGGGAGGGACAACCAAAGGGAGTGTGTCGTTTGGGTGCCATTGGGTGAATAATGGCACCTTAGGGCACCTTATTTTTTGCTTCAAAGACCCCAAACGAGAGTGTCGCCCTGACCCCTGCTCCTCCTGCAGGGTGGTGCGGGTTGCGACACTCTGCTTTGACTCTGACGGAATGAGGAGCTTGATGGCTAGGGCTGCTCCCGCTCAGCAGACCTGACCTCGCCTCAATCTCCTCTGTATGCAGAGGATGAGGGAGGAGATAGGGTGAGACCCGTCTCCAAATCTCTAATAAATAATAAATATATGCAATTTAAAGAATCGTGAAAAATTGCTTACAAACATTAATTCGAAAGGAATCCTCCATCTACACACAGTTTCCCTCGTGCAAACTCGTGATGCAAGTGTTGCCTCAGCAACGTGAGATCCGAGCCGCGCGATTCTAAATTGCATTGACTTTCTTCCCTCGAGAAGAAAGCCAGCGGGGGTGGAGTTACGCATTCCAGAGAGTGTACACCTCAGGAATATGAATGAACACAGCCAGCCCCCCTAATACACAAAGGCCTGTGGTAGCGAGTCCACAGTCTCCGTGTCAACTCTCATCATATCAACCTCCTCAGAGGAAGATAGATGAAGCGCCTGGCTCTCTCTCTGGGGAGAAGAAACCGCAGTGCTTCCGAGCCCAGAGAGGGAGCCACGGATCTAGCGCGTGAGGACCGAGATAAGGATGAGCCCGTCTGGGATCCATCTGCTAAATCTACATACAATCCCCATGACAACAATCTATGCCGTGCCTCAGCAACAGCGGACCGCTGCCAGTGGGAACGCTAGCCTGTCCGGTCTCATTGGACACGGCCAGGCGAGAGCCGAGCACGCGGAGCGACAGAAGCTTGTGGTCATGACAGTCAGCCCCCTCGAGAGCTGACAGTACATGCTCCGCTCCCAGAAAAACAACACAAAGATCGTGTGTATCCCCCATGACCAGAAAACGTGGGGCAGGGGGAACACAGCATCTAAAGTGTTGTTCGCTCGCCATAGACATATGTTTACACTTTGACATTGTTTCTCAATTTCTATGCAGAGTTTTTCCTCACTGACTGTGCTTATGCAGACACACACAGACCACAGACGCACTCGCTGAAGAGCAAAAAGCTAACAGGTGCGTTTGCCAGATGTGCTTTTATGCTTCCTGGTTGCTCATGACGTCTCGCTTCGATATTAGTCTGATTTCACACATGCTTCAGAACGTGGTCTCGCCAGGGCATTCCCAAAGCTTTCGACGCAGCTCGAGTTCCTGAAGGAGAACTCAATACAATGTAAATACAAAATAAAATACAATTAAAAATGCACAACTGAAAATACACAAATGTGAAACAATGTATTTAGACAGAAATTATACACCGCACTCCAGTGGTTTGAGTCTTACGTATCAGATTTTGCTCTGCACCCCTTTACCTAAATTCTTTACCTCAGACTTATGTGCCCTCTAGAAGCTTGCGTTCTGCACGTGAACGTCGCTTTATTGTTCCTTCCCAAAGAAGCACAAAATCACTTTTACAGACTTTTAAATTAAATGTTCCCTCCTGGTGGAATGACCTGCCCAACTCAATCCGAGCAGCTCAGTCCTTAGCCATCTTCAAGAATTGGCTAAAAACACATCTCTTCCATCTTTATTTGACCCTCTAACTCTAACACTCTCTATTATAATTATATTCTTAAAAAAAAAGAAAACTATTAATTTGCTGCTTGTTTTCTTAAAAAAAACTAACACTTGCTTTCTAATCTTTTTGTATTCTATCTGTTTTCTTTTCGTTTATTATACAATTAACAAAAACAAAAAAAGACCTCTAACACTAGCTTGCTCTATTCGTTTTCTATTCTATCTGTTTTCTTTTTATTTATTATATTGTTTTAAAAACCCTTGCTACGTGCTACATTCTTTTGTTGATTTTGTTTGCTTCCATTGTCCTCATTTGTAAGTTGCTTTGGATAAAAGCGTCTGCTAAATGACTAAATATAAATGTAAATTAAATGTGTTTTTTTTCTCTTAAATATTTCAAACTGCAAAGTAAAAAAAGTATTTTGTATGTGCAATACATGTATCTGAAATATTGCTCATCCCTGGCTATTGGTCACCTGTAATTTTTTTCTTTTTTTGCAGTATTGGCTAATGAAAAACCTGTATCATTAGCAAACAAAATATTCTGGGCATGGACAAGGATGTTGACATAAAGATGCAATTAAAGAAGCAAATTCTGAACTGTATGCACCACAAAGAAACAATTAGTTAGACCTGAAAACCTTTGTTCGGCCAAGGCTTTATCGGCTCTCACAGAAAGCCTGGTCGGTGTTCTGTTATTAGTTCCCATAATGCCACATAAAAACGTAAGACAAAGCACCTTGGTCGGACTTATGTAGCAGTGATACCTCGCTACTCACTACCACCGGGTTTTGCTCAAAGGTCAAGCAGAAGCTAATTATTCCCACAGTGTTATGGAATTACTCAAAGCCATCCGTGGCCTTTAGACAGCCCTGATAACAAATCTTCCACCTTCACACAGGCGAATCTTTACCTTACATTATTACAAAGACTCAGCTGAGCTTTGTACACATCTGAGTCTGTCACACAGCCAGCGTCATCGACAAATTGCCTCCAGCCAATCTATGTTTCTGCCCACAATTATATGCTGAAAGAAGGTATGCAGGGAGGTTGCACAAAATATCAGATATTTCCACTTCTATTCTTTGCTATACATTATTGCAGTAAGTCCAAAGCAGGCAGTTTTACAGTAAATGCTCAGTTTCTTTTCCATGACACTGTTAGAATATGATTTGGCTCCAAAAGAGCAAGAACTAGAAATACTGGAACCAAATAACATTTGATTATGTTGATGTTTTATGAGTCTGCATTCTTCTATTAAAGCAGACAGAACATCATACAAAAAATACTCTTAGATGAGTTGTGAGTTTGCAGTTTGAATTGAATGTGATGAGAGAGAAGGACCGACACTTCTTTCTTTTGTGTTGTCCACAGTGGTTTCACAGTGCACAACAAACCAGGAAATTACCTTTGGAGTCACTCTGGGTGAAATTGTGTAGAGTTGTGCTTTGATGATGAATAGAAACTTTAATTATGAGTCCTTCATTGTGTTGAATGGCAGGACCTCCATCTGCAGATCAGTGTCATTGTGAGATGCCCATTTCACGGGTCTCACATTTGAAGTTGAGCAGCCAAAAATGACAAAGTGCTTAATTTTGTCTAATTTTAAGTGTTTGACTCAAGCTTACTTCCTCAACTGATAAAAGGTTGCCCTTAGAGAAAAAAGAATAATTGCAATAAAATATATTTAACGGACCCATTAGACCATTTGTGATATTATTAATAATTTATTGCTCAGAAAATCACAAAGATGGCCGTAGTCCGTTATCTGGCTGAATTGATTATGAAACTGGAAAGAAAATAGATCTGAGCGTGAAAGTGCCAGCAGATATTGGTTCCAGAAAAGCCATATAAAGTTTGAACTATGATATAGTTTGAATGAGAAAAGCTTTGAAAGAATATTTCCAGACGTTCTCTGAACTTGTCTAAATAGATTAAAATATAATAGCTGCTTTTGGGTTTAGGGTAAATGTAGGTGCCTATCAAGTGTCCTTAGATGTCAGCCTGGAGAAGTCATTCTGACAGCCAGAGGAAATGTGTGCTGTCCAGTCACTGTCACTCATTTTTTGGACCATAATGACCAGAGTTGAGCATGACAGAGAAAAAAAAAGGTCCTTAAGATGCAGCACTTTCCTGACTTTTTATTGATTTAATGTTGTACTTTTAGCAAAAAAGGTTTTTTTTTTGATAGAGGAATGGAAGCTGATAGAAGGAATGGTAAGCTTTGAGACAGTTCCAGCCAGAGAGATACGCTGGAAGCGTGCTTGGGCCAAGGCAATTAAGAGTGGCTTCTTGAGAAGCATCTTTGATTTCTGATCTGTGGTGAAACCGGAGTGGGATGAATGTTGATTCTGGAGCCAAAGTCAAGTCAAGTCAAGTTGATTTGTACAGCGCTTTTCACGATACAAATCATTGCAAAGCAACTTTACAGCAAATTAAGTTTCTACAATATTTAGTGGTAGCTTATCAGTGGTGACTCTCAGTTAATGTACATATGGCAGAAATGTACGGAAAAATCAATTTCAGACGTAATAAAACAGACGATGAACACTATTAACAGCAATTATTATATGATGCAATCAAACTTATAGCAAAATGTGATAGTTCTGTGTGTTGTTTCAGGGTTGGCATCATCTGAGGTCCTCTGAGGGGTTGCATCATCTCTTCTCAGGTGTTCTGGATCCAGACTGAAGCTTGTGTAAATCCTAGTTACAGAGAAACAAATAGAGACATAATGAGCATAGCTGCTGTTCCAACCAATTAAAATTGATTTGTTTAACCCAAACTAAAGAATAATAATGTGCATTTGATCATATATAACTGCAGTAAAAGATTATGACTGCAGTAAAAGATTATGAGATGCATTATTTGCTTGGCCAAAGAGATGTGTCTTTAGGCTATTCCAGAGTTTGGGAGCCAAATGCGAAAAAGCTCTACCTCCTTTAGTGGACTTTGCTATCCTAGGTACTACCAAAAGTCCAGAATTTTGCGACCTTAGGGAGCGTGATGGATTGTAGCGTGGTAGAAGACTAGTTAGGTATGCAGGAGCTAACCCATTAAGGGCCTTATAGGCAAGTAATAATATTTTTTAACTGATACGGAACTTAACAGGTAGCCCGTGCAGAGACTGTAAAATTGGGGTACTATGATCATATTTTCTTGACCTGGTAAGGACTCTAGCTGCTGCATTTTGGACTACCTGTAGCTTGTTTATTGAAGATGCAGGACAACCACCTAGCAGTGCATTACAGTAGTCCAGTCTAGAGGTCATGAATGCATTAACTAGCTTTTCTGCATCAGAAACAGGTATCATGTTTCATAACTTGGCAATGTTTCTAAGATGGAATAATGCTGTTTTTGTAACATGGGAAACATGATTTTCAAAAGACAAGTTGCTATCTAATATAACACCCAGATTTTTGACTGTAGAGGAAGTAACCGTACATCCGTTGAGTTGCAAATTGTAATCCACAAGATTATGTGTACTGTATTTTGGTCCAATAAGTAATACCTCTGTTTTATCCGAATTTAATAGGAGAAAATTATTGGTCATCCAATCTTTTACATTTTTAACACACTCTGTTAGCTTAGATAATTTAGAAGTTTCATCTGGTCTTGTTGAGATATATAGTTGAGTATCATCGGCATAACAGTGGAAACTAATCCCGTATTTTCTAATTATATTACCAAGGGGCAACATGTATATTGAAAATAGCAGAGGACCTAGGACAGATCCTTGTGGCACTCCATGTTTTACTGGTGATAATTGAGATGACTCCCCATTTAAATGAACAATGTGGTAGCGATCGGACAGGTAGGATCTAAACCATCTTAAAGCCTGCCCTTGGATACCTGTATAGTTTTGTAATCGATCTAGGAGTATGTCATGATCTATTGCAGCGGTGGCGAACTCCGGTCCTGGAGAGCCGCAGCCCTGCAGAGTACAGCTCCAACCCTAATTAAAACTCACCTGCCTGTAGCTTTCTAGTAACCCTTCAAACCTTGATTAGCTTGTTCAGGTGTATTTGATTACGGTTGAAGCAAAACTCTGCAGGGCTGTGGCTCTCCAGGACCGACGTTCGCCACCCCTGATCTATAGTGTCGAACACAGCACTAAGATCAAGTAAAACTAGCAATGAGACACAGCCTTGGTCTGACGCAAGAAGCAAGTCATTTGTAATTTTAACAAGTGCAGTTTCTGTGCTATGGTGGGGCCTGAAACCTGACTGAAATTCTTCATAGATATAATTTTTTTGCAGGAAGGAGCACAATTGAGCAGACAATTTTTTCTAAAATTTTAGACATAAAAGGAAGATTTGAGATGGGTCTGTAATTTGCCAGTTCACTAGGATCTAGTTGTGGTTTCTTAATAAGAGGCTTAATAACCGCCAGCTTGAATGGTTTTGTGACGTGACCTAAAGACAATGATGAGTTAATAATATTAAGAAGCGTTTCTTCTGCTACAGGTAACAACTCTTTTAGTAATTTAGTGGGTACAGGATCTAACAGGCATGTTGTTGGTTTAGATGCAGTGATAAGTTTATTTAGCTCTTCCTGTCCTATAGCTGTAAAGCACTGCAGTTTATCTTTTGGTGCGATGAATGAAGCTGAAGTATTATACGCTGTAGAATCTACATTTGTTATTGTATTTCTGATGTTATCTATTTTATCAGTGAAGAAATTCATAAAGTCATTACTATTAAACTGTGCGGGAATATTTAGATCGGGTGGCGTCTGGTTATTTGTTAATCTAGCCACTGTGCTAAATAAAAACCTTGGATTGTTTTGGTTATTTTCTATGAGTTTGTGGATATGCTCGGCCCTGGCAGCTTTTAGAGCCTGTCTATAGCTGGACATACTGTTTTTCCACGCAATTCTAAAAACTTCCAAGTTAGTTTTTCTCCATTTGCGCTCAAGACTACGAGTTTTTTCTTGAGAGAGTGGGTATTACTGTTGTACCATGGCGCAGTACGTTTTTCTCTAACCTTTTTCAATTTGATGGGGGCAACAGCTTCTAATGTATTAGAGAAGATAGTGCCCATGTTGCTAGTTATTTCGTCTAGTTCATGTGTGCTTATTGGTACACAGAGCAGTTGAGATAAATCAGGCAGGTTATTTGTGAATCTGTCTTTGGTGGTTGGAACAATAGTTCTGCCCGGACGATAACGCGGAGCCATATAGTTAATATTAGTAATATGCAGCATGCACGATACAAGGAAATGGTCTGTAACATCATCACTTTGAGGTACGATATCTATATCAGTAAGATTAATTCCATGCGATATAATTAAATCTAGCGTATGATTAAAACGATAAGTGGGCCCGGTGACGTTTTGCTTGACTCCAAAAGAGTTTATTAGGTCAGTAAACAAAAGTCCTAATGCATCATTTGTATCAGCAACGTGAATGTTAAAATCTCCGACAATTAGCGCTTTATCAAAATTAACCAATAGGTCTGAGAGGAAATCTGCTAATTCTTTTAGGAAATCTGTATACAGCCCTGGTGGTCTATACACAGTAGCCAGAGCAAGAGATACGATAGATTTCTTTTGCATATCTGACAGTGTAACATTAAGCATAAGTATTTCAAATGAGTTAAACCTGTATCCTGTCTTCTGAGTAACATTGAGAATATCACTATATATTGTTGCAACACCGCCGCCATGACCAGTCTGACGGGGCTCATGATTATAACAGTAGCTTGGTGGAGTAGACTCATTTAGACCAATATAATCATTAGGTTTTAGTCAGGTTTCAGTCAAGCAGAGTACATCAAAACGATTATCTGTGATCATTTAATTTACAATAACTGCTTTGGGTGAGAATGATCTAATGTTTAGGAGCCCAAACTTTAAAAATTTTTACTCTTCAGGAACTCGAGCTGC
This sequence comes from Sinocyclocheilus grahami, assembly GCF_001515645.1. Classification (NCBI taxonomy): domain Eukaryota; kingdom Metazoa; phylum Chordata; class Actinopteri; order Cypriniformes; family Cyprinidae; genus Sinocyclocheilus; species Sinocyclocheilus grahami. Next base: position 26,341 of record NW_015506568.1, read on the forward strand.
GTTGGAAAACGCTAGGGGAACGCCCTTCAGCGTGACGGGCTCTGAACCTCGTGTGTAATCAGACCAATAGATGGGCGAGACGTCACGGGCGGGTGACCTAATGACCAGGAGCTATAAAAGCACGTGCAGTGAGACCAGCATCAGCTTTCTGTCATTCAGCAAGCGCTCTGTGTGTGTGTCAGTTGTGAGTCTTATTTGGTGTTGTCTGTCCCTTAGAAAGAGAAAAATAAAGAGAGATAGAAAAATAAATTATGTCTAAAGCGCATGAGAAAAAACACGATTTGAGCAGGGGCGAAGGTGGCCAGCATTTCAGACTGTGTGTTCCTCCCTGCCCGCGTTTCATTACGGGTGCGGATACACACAGTTTGTGCGTTGTCTGCCTGGGAGTGGAGCATGCTGAGTCAGCTCTTGAGAGAGCTGACTGTCCGCATTTCGAGCGTCTTCCTATGCATATTCTCAGCTTCTGGGAGGCACTCTTTGCTGAGGGTGCCTTCCCGAGCGTTCCCCGCGGAGCGGCGATTACACTCGTGGGGTTCGCAGCTGGAACTGGCAGAGGGAATGGAGACGGGCGAATCCCTATCTTCTTCCTCACCCGCCAGATCCAGCGCTCGCTCACCGGGATCGGAAGCCCGTACTGCAGTTGCTTCCCCCTGGGGAGCGAGCTCGGCGCTCCGCCTGTCTTCCTCCGAGGAGGTTGATGTGGTGGGTGTCAATGAGGATTCACCCCCTCAATCGCCCCAGTATGAGGAGCTTTTGGAGGTGATAACTCGTGCCGTGGCCAAACTAAATATTGAATGGCCCGCCGAGAAGATGGCTGAGCCACAAAAAAGCAAATTGGATGAGCGGGTTCTGCATGTTAAGCCACCACCTCCGCGCCGGAGCCTTCCTTTTTTCCCCGACCTCCACACCGAGGTGTCAAAGTCGTGGGGAAGACAATTCTCTGCCCGCATCTTTATTCCCGCCTCCGATTATTATGGCAATGTGGCGGGGATGAATGAGCGTGGTTATAAGACGATGCCCCGGGTAGAACAGACGCTTGCGAGCTATCTGTCTCCCAGCGCAGCATCGTCTTTAAAGGCTCCGGTATTGCCCTCCAAGCCGCTGCACACAACATCAGCGCTGGTGGGCAAAGGGTACTCGGCAGCGGGTCAGGCTGGTGCGTGTCTGCACATCATGGCGGTGTTTCAGGCATACCAAGCCGACCTGCTGAAAGAGCTAGATGAGGGTGAGCAGGTAAAATCTGAGGATATTACTGAGCTCAGGAGGACGGTTGATTTGTCTCTCCACGCCACTAAAGAGACCGCCCGTGCCATTGGCAGGTCTATGGTAGCTATGGTGGCAGCGGAGAGGCATCTATGGCTGACCTTGTCAGAAATGAAAGAGAGAGACAAGGTCTGCCGAATGGATGCCCTGCTTGCGCCTTCTGGCCTGTTTGGCGAAGCCGTCAATTCGGTCATCGACAGGTACCAGGAGACCCGTAAACAGGCGGCGGCGTTACAGCGGTTTCTCCCTCGCTGCTCTCTAGCTCTTGCTCTCACCCAGCAGCCCCCTCCGGGTACCAGCTCCACATACAGGGACGCGCATGGCCTCGCATGCGAGGCGACGCTCTAGGTCGGGGGCCTCTAAGGCTAAGCTGGAACTGCGAACCGTACTTAAGTCTAAGAGGTCCTCGGTCAAAAAGTCCTGATGCCACTGGCCCTTAGTAGACTATTTGGCAGCGTGGAAACTACTGCCAAATGTGTCTCAGTGGGTCCTGCACACTGTAGAGAGAGGCTACAGAATCCAGTTTGGTTCTCCCCCGCCTCGTTTCAACGGGAGCAGGCTCTGGTCATGGAACAAGAAGTAGTTACTCTTTTGAGGAAGGAGGCCATCGAGGTGGTCCCTCCTCATGTGAGGCAGTCCGGGTTCTACAGCCGGTACTTCATAGTTCCGAAAAAGGATGGGGGGTTGCGTCCGATCTTGCGGCCTGTGCAGAGAAACACACGGAGTAGAGGTGGTGGGAGAGTCAGCAGCGTGCTGTATACTTACCTCGGACTTGTGAGTGTCAGCCTGGGATGTTTCCAGCGCGGCTCTCTCAGCTGGGTCTGCCTCTCCACCAGGTCGCGGATCTGCTTCTCCACGGCCTCCAGCTTGAGCTGCACCGAATGCAGCTCAAACGTGTCCTCACCTGCACTCAAAGGTAGACACACATCCACCATTAAAGCAAGTAACAGTGAGTAAAACAATGGTAATGTGTGTGAATAGAGTATTAGTAATGTAAGCAAGATTAGCGGTAACCACGCTGGCGATGCTAGCGAGCTATATGCTAATAGCAGACTCGGGTAATCAAAATAGAACTAGTGATAACAAGGTGCTCTGATTGTTTTTCTTGTAGAATACGATAGGGGATATATTCACACGTTATAGAAACAGAAATGATGGTGTATAAAATTGATTTTAAGATAAAAAATTAGACGACAAAGAATTAACTTGATGGAGCTCAAACTCATAACACACGGCAGCAACAAACAGGAAGTGACGTATCTTAGTGCTCATTTCTCATTCCAGTCTAAATTTCTGGAATGAGAAATGAGACGAAGAGTCCGCTATGAGATTAGGTGTCCAGGTATGAGAGTTGTTCGGAGGAGGAATTGTTGTTGAGCGGAGATTAAGTGAGCCTGCGCATGAATTGCATAATAACTGCCGAACATGATCTCCCTTGCTTATAATTTTGACTATTGCTGTGTAGTTCGAGTAGATGAGTATTGATTTGGACCATTCGTACCCCCAAAATATGGCTGCTATGACTATGGGATATATTTCATAATGCTGTGGAGACTGCTCTTAACTGCGGATTGAGAGAACTGAACTCCGGAGGCCATTCGGAAGCAACCCAGCACCCACCATATTAACCGCTGAAGCCTATTGAGAGTGTTGCATCAGTGTATGTAGCCGGGATGAGAAATGTGGTCATTATAGAAAATAAATGTCATTCCATGATGAGAGGTGTTGTTGCCGGAGGCACATTTCCATTGCATGCTTATCTAATGTGACCCTGTCGTGGTGAGAAGGGATGGCTGCTGCTTTAGACAGAATGTCTGAGGCGAAGGATTTCCCTTGAGGAATTATCTGGATGGCATAGTTAAGGTGGCCTAGAAGTCCTTGTATCTGACGCTTTGTACATCTATCTAGCTCAGAGGAAGTACGAGGCCCTGAGGTTTCTGCTCTGTGTAGCATTTGGACCAATCAGACACACAACTTTTTGTTATATTTAACAAAAAATATCTAACTCCCCCTCACTTAACCAAATGGCCAATTACGAGGGTCTATGGACCCTTCCCCCGAAGTGCACCTAACACCTCAGAAAGGCAGAACAGGCCTCTGGTCACCATGACAACTAATCATGATATCACTGGTTTTATTACGCCTCCAGGAATGTGAGTAGGATAACCCATTCTGTGTCCCCAGGACAAACGCACCGTAGAAATTGACTTTTCTACTAATTAATTCATAGGAAAACCTTTCTTTGAATGAACACACATTTTCTTCAGGCCATTGTGTATATTATTGCTGTGCCCCTGCCCCCCCCCCCGAGGTGTCTAAGTCGGGGGGAAGACCGTTCTCAGCCCGCCTCTTTATTCCCGCCTCCAATTATTATGGCAATGTGGCGGGATGAATGAGTGGGCATCGTCTTTAAAGGCTCTGGCATTGACCTCCAAGCCGCTGCGCACAACATCAGCACTGGTGGGCAAAGGGTACTCGGCAGCGGGTCAGGCTGGTGCGTGTCTGCACACCATGGCGGTGTTACAGGCGTACCAAGCCAACCTGCTGAAAGAGCTAGACGAGGGTGAGCAGGTAAAATCCGAGGATATTACCGAGCTCAGGAGAACTGCTGATTGGCAGGTCTATGGTAGCTATGGTGGCAGCGGAGAGGCATCTATGGCTGACCTTGTCAGAAATGAAAGAGAGAGACAAGGTCTGCCGAATGGATGCCCTGCTTGCGCCTTCTGGCCTGTTTGGCGAAGCCGTCAATTCGGTCATCGACAGGTACCAGGAGACCCGTAAACAGGCGGCGGCGTTACAGCGGTTTCTCCCTCGCTGCTCTCTAGCTCTTGCTCTCACCCAGCAGCCCCCTCCGGGTACCAGCTCCACATACAGGGACGCGCATGGCCTCGCATGCGAGGCGACGCTCTAGGTCGGGGGCCTCTAAGGCTAAGCTGGAACTGCGAACCGTACTTAAGTCTAAGAGGTCCTCGGTCAAAAAGTCCTGATGCCACTGGCCCTTAGTAGACTATTTGGCAGCGTGGAAACTACTGCCAAATGTGTCTCAGTGGGTCCTGCACACTGTAGAGAGAGGCTACAGAATCCAGTTTGGTTCTCCCCCGCCTCGTTTCAACGGGAGCAGGCTCTGGTCATGGAACAAGAAGTAGTTACTCTTTTGAGGAAGGAGGCCATCGAGGTGGTCCCTCCTCATGTGAGGCAGTCCGGGTTCTACAGCCGGTACTTCATAGTTCCGAAAAAGGATGGGGGGTTGCGTCCGATCTTGCGGCCTGTGCAGAGAAACACACGGAGTAGAGGTGGTGGGAGAGTCAGCAGCGTGCTGTATACTTACCTCGGACTTGTGAGTGTCAGCCTGGGATGTTTCCAGCGCGGGTCTCTCAGCTGGGTCTGCCTCTCCACCAGGTCGCGGATCTGCTTCTCCACGGCCTCCAGCTTGAGCTGCACCGAATGAAGCTCAAACGGGTCCTCACCTGCACTCAAAGGTAGACACACATCCACCATTAAAGCAAGTAACAGTGAGTAAAACAATGGTAATGTGTGTGAATAGAGTATTAGTAATGTAAGCAAGATTAGCGGTAACCACGCTGGCGATGCTAGCGAGCTATATGCTAATAGCAGACTCGGGTAATCAAAATAGAACTAGTGATAACAAGGTGCTCTGATTGTTTTTCTTGTAGAATACGATAGGGGATATATTCACACGTTATAGAAACAGAAATGATGGTGTATAAAATTGATTTTAAGATAAAAAATTAGACGACAAAGAATTAACTTGATGGAGCTCAAACTCATAACACACGGCAGCAACAAACAGGAAGTGACGTATCTTAGTGCTCATTTCTCATTCCAGTCTAAATTTCTGGAATGAGAAATGAGACGAAGAGTCCGCTATGAGATTAGGTGTCCAGGTATGAGAGTTGTTCGGAGGAGGAATTGTTGTTGAGCGGAGATTAAGTGAGCCTGCGCATGAATTGCATAATAACTGCCGAACATGATCTCCCTTGCTTATAATTTTGACTATTGCTGTGTAGTTCGAGTAGATGAGTATTGATTTGGACCATTCGTACCCCCAAAATATGGCTGCTATGACTATGGGATATATTTCATAATGCTGTGGAGACTGCTCTTAACTGCGGATTGAGAGAACTGAACTCCGGAGGCCATTCGGAAGCAACCCAGCACCCACCATATTAACCGCTGAAGCCTATTGAGAGTGTTGCATCAGTGTATGTAGCCGGGATGAGAAATGTGGTCATTATAGAAAATAAATGTCATTCCATGATGAGAGGTGTTGTTGCCGGAGGCACATTTCCATTGCATGCTTATCTAATGTGACCCTGTCGTGGTGAGAAGGGATGGCTGCTGCTTTAGACAGAATGTCTGAGGCGAAGGATTTCCCTTGAGGAATTATCTGGATGGCATAGTTAAGGTGGCCTAGAAGTCCTTGTATCTGACGCTTTGTACATCTATCTAGCTCAGAGGAAGTACGAGGCCCTGAGGTTTCTGCTCTGTGTAGCATTTGGACCAATCAGACACACAACTTTTTGTTATATTTAACAAAAACCGCCCCCGTTCGGTGGTTCAGTGAGATGCTAGGATGAAGATGTGAGAAACGCTTCAGGATACCAAAGCATCTGTGCCAGGCCTTTTCTTCGGCCTAGTCCTTTCCATTCATCAAGTGACACTGACTCAAACAGACCGCCGAGACTCGCTGAGTATCAAACTTAGTCTTATTAATTTGATACATTAAGTATCCGTTACACCTTTTTACAAGGTGTGTTTGAACTCAGAATCTGACTTATCCCTGAAGGCTTTGATCTGTTGAATATACATGCAAAGTGTTCCATAAAATCCATTCTTTATGCCTCTTTCTATGCTGAGTTAAACTTTAACCCTTTCCTATACTAACTGTATGTGTGTGTGTGTGTGTGTGTATGTGTATGTTAGACCAGTTTATGTGTGTAGGTAGGATGTTAGACCAGTTTATGTGTTTATGTAGTATGTTAGACTAGTTTAAGTGTTTATGTAGTTAATAAAACCTTACTTGTATCACACTTGACATGTTCATTGTTTGCTCATAACCGGAGTCAATAATCATGCAGATTTACGTTACAAGCTTATAGAATTGTACAGTAAGAAAGTTATTTCCCTTAACCAGGAAATTAACGTTCTTAGAATTGACAAGACAGTTGACCCTGAGTGGTCAGCTAAATATCTACAGCGGATCTGTATATAACTATAGTATAGTAACTATAGTAGGAATAGTTAATTATAACTAGTTATGCTTAATTATTCATATTTCCCCATGAGCTGATTCGCTACACTGATAATGGAACGCCGAGTTCAGTGAAAATGTAGATAAATGTGAAAAATCCTAATCATGGTGGTGCAGATGATGGTGCAGCGATTGGAAGTCGTCGAGGAGGTGAAAGACGTAAAGGAGTCTGTGATTGTTGGTAAGAATCCAGTGTAGCTTCGGAAAGAGAGTCGAAAATCCTAGGGTTGCTTCTGCAATCGAACGTGACTTACAGTGAAGTAATAAGCACCTTCCCAGAAGACTCGCCAGAATCTTGATGGATAGGCAAGACTTGAAGGCATTAGTGATATCGGCTTTGGCGAGCCAAGCTCCATGGCCTGCTAAGTGAATGAGTTTGATGGTATGGTCGATAGTAGTGTATTGAATGGAGTATTCTGGGGCTGGGATGATACTGTTAATGGTTGGAATGTGAGTGCCGTGGGGAGAAGATAAGTTGATTTATAAGTTATACCTGTAGGGCTGATATTTATGACGGAAAAAGGTTTGTTGAAGGGACCTATCGTGAATCTGTTTTTTAACCTCTTCTGCTAGTAGCCTGTCAACTACATCAGGTTCCTGATAGGAGTGCAGAGTTGCTTTGCAAGTACGTCTGCTGGTCTAATAGGGTTATGAGGGCGGGAGTTTCTTTTATGGGCTCCGCCACAGAACGAGCAGGTGTGAAGGAGCCTGCAGTTAGACAGGGGGCAGCCCAGATGATTGAGGTCGTTGCGTGCTGTCCTGTCTCCCTGGTGCAGGATTGGTCGGCCTCGTTGTCAATGCTTTAAGGAACGGGAATGTTTACTGAGGGACATTTCTATCAACATTGGAATAACTGAAGGGGACGGAGCTGCAGCAGATAGCAGTAGTTTGCATGGAGAAGTGTTGAGGTTTAAGGGGGGATGTAATTGAGCATGCTGAAGCTTGATGTGGGGGGGCCTCACATGGTTCACATGGAGGGATGTTTGAACTGCGAATATCCGGCAGTAGAGTGCCTCTGTATGACCCTTGATTGGACTGCTGTTGACGACCTGTGGCTGAATTATTTGTGAGCGTAGGGCTACTGAGACAAAGGAAAGTGATGGACAGCTGAAGCTGGCCGAGTAGGTGGTGTCGCTGTGGCTAAGTATGTGGCTGTTGCTAGATGACAGGATGTGAGGCTACTGATGGAGGGAGGAAGGGGGAAAAGGTAGACCAGTGGAAATGGAATTGGAGGTTTGAGAAGTCCTGGCTAACCCACGTAAGGTAGGGTTCCTTCCCTTGGGGCACTGGATAAGGCATCTGGACTGCAGAAGTAGCTATTTGAGAATCATTAGAAAAACTGAGAGCCGTATTGCTGTAAACGGCTGAAGGAAGGGTGGAAGAATGGATGTGGGGATAAAAGGATGATTGTGAGTGGGTTTTTGAGCAAACGTGTTGCTAGATGGCAGGGTGAGAGGGTATTGATGAGGGATAATGGATAGACCATTTGTAAATAGAATTGGAGGTTGAAGGAGTCCAGAATGCACCACGTGAGGTAGTAGCGCTGGACGAGGCTTCTGGACTGTAAAAGTAGCTATTGAGAATTATTAGGAAGCATGAGAGCCGTATTGCCGAAAAACGGCTGAAGGAAGGGTGGAAGAATGGATGTTAGGATGAAAGGATTTTTTTGAGTGGGGGGGGGTATTGAGGATGAGAGGGTATTGATGGAGGGAGGGGGTAGAGTGAGGGAGGGAAGGAGGGAGAGAGAGAGGTATAGAGAGAGGGAATAATGAGAAGCTATTGAGTAGTATATTTTAATTTAATGCCAGGTCAGCATCTTAGGCTGTTTTTAATGGCAAAAAATTTGAATACAAGTATAACAAATGCAATAAAACCTCTTAAAAATACTTAAAAAGTAGCTATTGAGAATTATTAGAAACACAAGAGCCGTATTGCTGTAAAATGGCTGAAGCAAGGGTGGAAGAATGGATGTTGATGATGAAAGGATGTTTGTGAGTGGGGTGTGTTGCACGATGGCAGGATGAGAGGGTATTGATGGAGGGATGGAGGGAGGGGAGAATGGATAGTCCATTTGGAAATAAAATTGGAGGTTGAAGGAGTCCGGACTGGCCCGCGAGAGGTAGAGTCTCTAGGGGCACTGGACTGTAGAAGCAGCTGAGAGCCGTATTGCTGAAGGGAAGGGTAGTGAAATGCATGTTGGGATGAAGGGTGTTTTTTTTATGAGCAACTGTGAGCATAGAGAAGAGAAGAAGGTTGAGATTATTTGGGAGACATCAATTGAGTGAGTGCGATTGTAATACGGCTTTGCCTGTCGCTAGGGGGAGCTGCTGTCTGAGGCTGTGGAGGATAATTCCTTGTGACATCACGTGTGACAGAGAGTGACTCGCTAGGAGTTACCGGAAGTGCTGAGGGCTCGGAGTTTGTTGATAGAAGTTTGATTGATACTGAATATAGTTGGAATAATCTTGCTTGTTGTCTGCACGATTTAATTGGATACCTTTGTATTTAAGTGCGCATTGAAGGCGAGCCATGGTTTAGTTTCTGGTGTTGACCTTGGCTCTGGAAGATGCGCGATGGGAGCGCTGGAGCAAGCTATCGGGAGTTGAGTGCTGGGGAAGCGGCTCGCAAGGATTCCGTTTCCGCGTCTACTATGCGGATGATGATCTCGGTTCATAGATCTTGCTGGCGGAGAGGACGGAGTTTGGGAACCGCTCTGAGAGTTTTCTTGAGATGAGTCTGAGTTAGAATGCTCGCGGGCCTAGGAATGTGCACGACGGAATGCAAACGCTTGCAGGAATGGCTGTGATCATAATGGTTAGAGGTGTCCTCGAAGTAGTGGGATTGAAATCGAGCATATCGTCATCCAGACCAGGTGAGTTTATCTGTATCTCTAGATCCGTTGTCTTCGAGAGAAAGAGACAAACAGTATGATATGAGGCAGCCCGATATATGAAGGTTTTGGGAAGTCAGGTGATTGTTTGGGGCGTGGCCCTGCTCCCAAACGTCAGCTAACCAGTCAACTCCCTTTCTTATAGCAAAATCTGTGAGAACAATTCTTAAAAGATAAAGTTGTTTTCGTACTGATGATGATGATCTTGTCATCATATAGTGGCCTGATTCACTAACCTCATCAGTAATGTCTATTGTCCAAGCATGTTACATTTATTAATTTCATTTTGATAAAATATTCAGATCAGCTCTGATTATCACAAAACAAGCTTTTTGTTGATTGTCACCATTGTTGAGATTCATGTGCTGATTCTTGATGTTTGTGTGAGACAAAAAGCCTCCATTCAAGACACTTTCTATATAATGATTTAAAAGAAAAGTGAATCCCTGACTGTCATAACATCACAAAACTGCTGTAAAAAAGCAACAATAAAAGCTAACATATTCAGAGGCAGTACTCATGATGTGATCAAGCTACTATTATTATGATTAACTCATCATCAATAAGAAACCAGGCTTATCTGATCAGATTTTTCATTGCTATAAAAAACATGCCTTAAAAACACAGTTATAGCAGCCAGAGAAAAAGCTGATATTATAAAGTCAAGGGTCAGAAGCCCAAATAAAGCAAATGGTTATCTCCACAATGGTGACTTCAATCTTTATTATTTTCAACAAAACGTTAACATCTAAATCTCTGTTCATTCTCAATAAGAAGTTTTATATGAAAGAAATTAAGTCAGACTGGTTTGTAATAAGTGAAGATGCTGAGCTCTAGAGAGATCATCTCAGGTTACTTATGTAACCATGGTTCCCTGAGTAGGGAACGAGACACTGCGTCCTCTATGGGTCGCTATGGGGAACGCCTCGTCGTGACCGTGTCTGAAGCATACATTGAAAAAACACCAACTCGTTGGCCGGCGACAGCCATGACGTCACTACCGGTGCGACTATAGTATAAATAGGTGCCGGGAGCACACATCATTCACTTCTTCATCTGAAGCTTGCGTCCGCAGCTAATGCTGGAGTGGCTAGCAGTAAATCTGTAGCTGAGGGAGCAAACATCCAGCTCTCAATCGAGAGGGAGCTCAACCTACAGCATGTTCCAATGGTGGAACAGCTAGCAGTTATTTAGCTGAGGGAGCAAACACCCAGTTCTCAATTTCAAGAAGGGGGCTCGACCTGCAGCATGTTCCAATGCTGGAACAGCTAGCAATAATTTACCTAGCTGTGGGAGCAAGACACCTAGTTCTCAATTCGGGGAGGGGGCTCGACCTACAGCATGTTCCAATGCTGGAACGGCTAGCAGTAGTCTGCTTTGGCTGAGGGAGCACAAACCCAGCTCTCAACGAGAGGGGGCTCGACCTGCAGCCTGATTGTAAAATCAGAAGGGTAAGCATACTGCAAGCTAGCCAAACACTCAGCGCATCAGGGAGGCAGAGGAAGGGCCTAACCCACCTGATGCTGCTGGTTCCAGGTGCTTTGGAAAAACAGAGAACTCAAACTTCTCATGTGAGAGGAGAACTCCGAATTCAGAGGAATAACGTTGCTCATTCCAGGTAACCCTTTGATAAAAGGGGAACACTGCTCAAACTACCACGAGGACAGCCCATGGAGCAAGGAATCCAACTCCTCAGAGAGGATTAACGCTCGAAAGAAACACCATACTCACAATAACCCTCAATGGTGAAAGGAGCGATGCTTCCAGAGTGTGTCGACAGAGACACACTAGTTGAGTGGAGCCCAAGGTACCGGGGTCTAACCAAGAGAAAGGGAACGAGATCAATATCATGTAACCCTTACCATACAGGATTTTAGAAAAGTGGGCAAAGCATAACATGCACACTTACCACTTATGTGGATTTTAGAAAGTGGGCAAAGCATAACGTGCACACTTACCAGCTATGTGGATTTTAGAAAGTGTGCAAAGCATAACGTGCACCCTTACCACTTATGTGGATTTGTAGAAAAGTGCACAAAGCTTAACGTGTGCACTTACCATAGTATTTGGATTTTAGAGTTTTCAAGCATCTGTTTACAGATACCCAGAAGTACTGGGCCAGACGGGAGAGGCAAGCTCAAATACAACCCTCAAAGGTGAGGGGAGCACTGCCCGAGACAGCACTTACACAGGAAGGTTTCTCGTAATGCCACCTATACCTCCTGCTCGATCAGCAAGAGGGGATATCCTGGTGATCGGGAAGCCCCTCAGGGTGACCCAGATACGGTAGACCAGTCAGGGTAGCATGAAAGCGTAACCCACCTAGTCTTTACTTCTATTTCTTTATTTTAGTTTCTTTTATATTCCGTTGAGAGTTTCGTGTTCTTCTGAGTTAAGTTTTGCCTAACACCGCATCTCCGAGTCCGACCTCGAGTGCCATCTAAAACTTTAACCAGACAACAGCTCCGCATCGTCAGCCAACGCCCGACCTCTGGCTTCCCAAGACTGAACTTCCAGCCAATCAGCGACCGCGGGAAATCCCCTGTTCTGCAAGGACCACAACAAAGGGAACCCCCATACAGGCAACGCAACGCAAGTACCTCCAGATCCTAGCTGAACTGGTGCATTTAATATAAATTTTAACCTCATTGAGGAACTCAATGCGAGGGTTAATTAAGTGATTGATGGTTGTTCAGATCTATGCAATTGCACATATTGCTGTAAACTTGGGATTTCACATTTTCATTCTCTTAAACTAATTATTTTCTCACTTTCTCTCTTTCTGCGTGTGTTTATGTGTTAGATTAGTTTATATGTCTTAGATTTATCCAATAAAGCCTTATTTATATTGAAAAGAGAAGTGTCTTGTGTTTTGTGCTTACAAGTTAATGTCTTAAACTGCCGATCTTGTTACTGTGCTAATTAATAGTGTTTTCACTATATTTTGGATATAAATATCCATTGCAGAATTGATGTCATACGGCTCGTTTAATGAATCACTGGCCGTCTCATTGATCAGCCGTAAAACAGTGATTCTGTCCAAATTCCCTTTAAAATCTTAAATGATGTCCTTTGAGCTAAATTGACCTGTTTCCCTTACAAGGGGAATTAGGAAGGTGAAGATAAGGGCAGATGTATGACCCCCGAAGGAAATGAGTAGATACTGAGGTAACACTCTGATCCGGACAAAAGCGCTGACGCCCTGTCTGGATCACATCCCTTAGGTCTTTTACTCACCTTCCTTTGACCCGCAATTCTTCCTACCCCTACCCACGGGCAGGGGAGGAGCATGAGCCGCGACACTAGCCTTCTGAGCCAGTCTCTTATCCTCAAACCGAGACGGGCTAGGACCCCTGGTTGTTCGGGCTCAGACCTGGAATTAGTGAAGGCTGCTATCCCATATAGGGGCATCTTCTCATAACCGCTTTCGCGCATTGCCTTGATGTTGGCATAACTCGTATGCTGGCATCGATGGATGCGTGAGGATAAAAACGGCCTCTTCCATTCCTTCTCAATCTTTATATGGAAAACACCAACTTTCTTCACCCACTTCATAGCAAGTAAAGCCTCGCCGTGGCACGATCCATAATTTCCAAAAGCTCATAATACGCAGGACAGGAGGATTGGGAAGGCTCAGCCTCAGCTTCTTTGCCCTCCTCAGACATTTCCTGCTTTTGCTGGGCTAATCCCAGCAGAGCACTGGCCCCTGAATCAGACAATGTTAATGAAATAACATCATCCTCCAGCGGCTCACTCTCGTGCACAGCCGATGATCGCGAAAGGGAAACCCCCCTTCAAACTCATCGGCCAGATCCACCTGCGATCCCCACAAGCTCATTCCCTTCCATGCCTCAGCAGCGGCGGGTCCTGAATCGCGGAAAGCAGATGGCTGCCCCTCTTTCCTCGAAAAAAGAGACAAACGAGAGTGGAGCTTTTCCTTTTCCCGTGCTCTTCGCCCAAACAAATAACGCATAGATTGTGTGTGTCATCAGATGTTAAACAACGTCAACACGGATGCACACATCCTTAAACGCTTTGCTAGTGCTCGCCATAATGAGATGAATAGAGATCGCTCTTACCACAGAAATGCACGCTTCAAACAAAACAGTCAATGAAGACGAAGAAGAGAATGATGTGTGCTCCCGGCGCCTATTTATACTATAGTCGCACCGGTAGTGACGTCATGGCTGTCGCCGGCCAACGAGTTGGTGTTTTTTCAATGTATGCTTCAGACACGGGTCACGACGAGCCGTTACCCATAGCGACCCCTAGAGGACGCAGTTCAAAGTTCCCATGAAAGGGAACTGTTAGTGTTTTATTTCCTGTTGCTGCCAGTCATTTGACGTTTAATTAATTAATTAATTAATTAGTTAATTGTACAGTTAAGTTGTTTGATTGTAATAATTTAGGAAATGCCTGTAAATTGAGTGTTGTCAGCTTTTTTAAATAAAGAGATTTTACTTAAATTTTATGTTTTTTTTGTTTGGCAGCTGTTGCTACCAGTCATTTGACCATTTCATCATCTAATGGTTTTGTTATTGTATTAATTACGTATTAGTTTTGTAATTTTACATACATTTGTTTGTAATTTAAGAAAACATACTGTATAAAAATACAGTAGTTGTTTTGTATAACAAATGTGAATTACTATAATTTGTCATTAATGTCATAATACTTTAAATAACAGCCAAGCAGTTAATTCAGAGATAATTTTACAGAGTTTTGACTGCAATTCAAAATAAAAGAAAACAACCTGAAAAAAAATCACAGTTATTTTCTGTAAAATTAAGATTTTTTTTACAGTGTTATGATCAATCAGTCAGTCAAGTTCTCTACATGAGTGAGTCATTTTCAGGAAACAGTGGCATTTGAGATTTAATTTGTCATTTTATTTTATTATACATTTTCATATTGTTTATATGAAATGGTTAGCTACTGGTGAAATGATATATCCCCACTGTCAGTCCTGTGTCTTGTGTTTTGCTCCCCACGTGCTCTATGTCCTAGTTTTCCCCTATGTTTATGCCCTTATTTGGTCTTCTTGTTCCCTGATTGTGTTCTATTGTTCCCAGGTGTTTGTTCATTGATTCAGGTGTGTCGGAACCAAAAAACAACTACATGTGTATGTACAGCCACACACACATACATGTACATATATATATATATATGATTTCATTTCCATTTTGTATGTTGAAGTACTGAAATAACTCAAATTAAATAAAACTAAGACTTAATAAAAAGCCTATATAGACATAATAAAAAACGAATAAAATGACAACATTACTACAACTGTAACTAAAACTAAAATAGATAATACAAGTCAAACTACATTAGTTTATCAGTAATGCTAAAAAAAAAATAACAGTCTCTTTGTTTGAAGTATACTCCACGTTCCTCGTTCCTCGCTCCACGCTCCCTCACAGTAGCGAACGTGACACCCACATTTCAGTAAATATGAACAATGTACGGCACCAAAGACAAATTACATGATTTCTCACAGAGTAATTTAAAATCATAAACAATGTAAAAGCATTTTAATTAGCAATCAGTAAAATCTAAATTTAGTAAGAATTCAATATTGCTATTTTATATAACTAATTTACTTTACTTTACTTTTAGTCATTTAGCAGACGCTTTTATCCAAAGCGACTTACAAATAAGAAAAAGTAATTAAAACTAAAAGCTAAAACTCTATAAATACTATATATATATATATATATATATATATATATATATACACACATTTAATAAAAAAAAATAAAATATAAAAAGCCTATATAGACATAATAAAAAACTAATAAAATGACAACATTACTACAACTGTAACTAAAACTAAAATAGATAATACAAGTCAAACTACATTAGTTTATCAGTAATGCTAAAAAAAAAATAACAGTGAGCCAAACACACATGCTAAAATAACAACAACTTACTGACACATAGTAAGAAATGGTTTAAAAAAACTGAAACAGAAGTGGAAAGAGGAGAAATAAAAAGTGATACTTATGTCCCTTGCCGGTGGAGTCGCACGGTAGAGTCGATGTTCTTTACACTCTTCGGCCTTCACACAACCGCAGCCGCGACCGCTTCCGCGGTAAACTAAGCTTTTTTTTTTTTCGTTTAACAAAACTCAAATTGAATTCAGCTGGACACACTTTCCTGTTTATCACAACAAATGGCCAAGCAAAGCGCACGACACTGACAAGGTATGCGATACAGTACGAGACCAAACGCCATTCAACTAATTAAACTATAATGGTTATGAAATTAATTATGGTGTGACATGTTACACTTCTAAACATTGAAGTACTATTTTTTGACAGTGTATGGCTTATTTTTAATAATTATTCAGGTTATTTTATGAGCTAATTTTAATTGAGAGACTATGTGGTGAAACACATAAGCTACAAGATCCAATACAGAATATGTTCCTTTTACATTTATATATATAGCATACAACATTTTAATCAGTTTCATTGGAAAAAAGTATGGTGAATTTTAGAAAATGATACAGTTCATAAATAAAATGTCTGATTAATGGCATTACAAGGTTAATGCTGTTTCGCCTTTGAAATTAATGTACCACCTACACTAAATTCTACCCTAAACCTTACCAACAGATAAAAATCGCCTATGTTGAATCAGTTACTTTATTGAGTTTTTTTTTATTGTGATTTGAGTTTAACAGGACTCGTACCCAAGTGCTCCGCAAGTGTGGTGCTGTACCAGGTGAGCTACCGAGCAAGTTTACTATGTTAGAAAAGTCAATATATATGGAGATGGGCTCACACTTTAGTTTTGGAACCAATTATCCTTGTTAACTAATTATTAATTATGACTTCTGTCTCAGTAAACTCCTAATTTGCTGTTTATTAATAGTTATTAAGGTAATTGTTAAATTTAGGTATGGGGTGGATTAAGGAATGTAGAATATGGTCATGCAGAATAAGACATTAATGTGTGCTTTATAAGTACTAATAAACAGCGAATATGCTAGTAATATGCATGCTAACAAGTAACTAGATAGTGAGAACTGGTTCCTAATCTAAAGGGTTACTGGAAATGGTTATGTGATACAAACATTAAACTGTATTAGTTTGTCTGCGTTTAGAAGACTACAAGGGACATTTGCTGGAGTTCTTGAAAGAAGACAAGATGATGCAATGTGCACTTGATCCAATACTGAGACTCTGGAGATAAAGAACGAGAGACAGATGGAGAGAGAGGGCTGACAGAAGATTAAAGGTGGGAGTGTGTGGACGGTCAAATTAGGAAACGGTCAGAGGAAATGTTGCTTGGTAATATAATCCCTTCCTTGTTGCTTGGAGAGAAGTTATGCCATCAATTATACCTATGAGTCAACCAAGAACTAGCCTGTTTTCTACAATATGTCTTATAATGAAGGTGCTTTAAAACCCCTCAAAATTGATTTAGGAAGCAGGAGCACTAAACTCAATACAGCAAACCAATATAAGCAATTATAATTCTTGATCTAAGTTTTGAGGGGCACACACTTTAAAAACAAAAATGTGCAGAGATTTCAGGTTATGAAAAACTGGAGTTGGGCAATGGAAATGGCAGTACAGTGCCTTAAATGCATCATGGTATTTTAATTTGTTTAAACCTCTATATGAGATTAAAGTCTAAATATTATATCACAACTAATTCAATTTGTATTGTATTACAAGTAGTTTTTTTAGTGGTGAGGCTAGTGGTGCAGGAATTATAAATTTTATTAGAGGTTCAAGCATGTACCACTGAAAGCCTATTGTAATTGTCAGGACTTTTAAAGATCACCATTCTGCCCTAAAAGTGATCGGGCAGACCAAACCATAAGCCACAGAGAAACTTTTAGGCATTGTAGTAGTCACCCTGTCTGCAACGTCACCAAGGCTTACCCCGATCGGCCTGATGTTGGCGCTACAATGATCAAAAGTACAAAATCACTCATTACTCCTAAACCGCTAATTACAGACACAGACTGTCTGATGACTATATCATGATAATCCTTGTCTCTAGACAAACAAAACACATGTCAGATTTGATTGCCGCCAATTTGTTTTGCCTTTTGTAATTTATCTTAAAAAGCTGCCAACTAGTTCTAGGTTTTTTCGCCTGATTTGGAACCAAACCAGTGCAGAAAGATTGCCTGGAGACTGAATACCAGTAATTATCTCAATTAAAAGTTAAATTTTTTGACGTCACAACGGGATGCACCAAAACCTTTCAAAGGGGTGATGCCACTTTTACTAAAATGGCTATAACTTTGGAACAGAGCGAGATGCTTACACCAGACTTGATACACATGTAAGACCTCAATCGGAGGTCACATGCAATTTTTTTTTTTAAATAAACACATTCTCCATTGTGAATGTGTTATGTAGTCAGCTCTGCATTTTGGGTCGGCCTTGAACCCTGATGATTGCTGCTCGCAGCTAGATTTTAATATTTAGTTTTGGATTTACAATCTAGATTGTTTCCTTAATTAAAATAATAATTAACCCTAAATGTACAAAAAATGCTATGGGCAGTGATTTTCAACATACAAGATTTTCCTATTATCAATGTTATCCCAAATGTCACCTGTTCTCTACACTGGCAGATGCTATTATCGTTATTATCTCAGCTGAAGTGCTTTAGGATGGATGGTGAATGGACATACCTCTCCAAAAGAGGGTCTGGGCTACATTAGACATCTCACACAGATCTCTATATGACCTATCGTGAAAGACATTCTCTGGCTGGTCTCTGATATGTCACACTTCGGTCTTATTATTCTACCACTGCACTGCATCTGCATTCAAATGATGCCACCATTTACTCAACCCCAGCAAATTTGCTGAAAATCAGGTTTGACACCAAACTTCATTGCAGTGTAAGTTTGATTATGCAGAAGTGCAAATTAAATGTGTTGCAGAGGGTAGTGTCTGGCCGCATGGGCACAGAAAGCACACAGCCAGGTTTATGCTCCATGTCAAACGATCAATAACACTTGTCATTGAACTTCACCAAACAAAGGCCTGCAGTGTCATACGCCCGCATGGTGCTCATCATTTATAATGCCCTTCTCATTTAGCCCAGCTGGCAGTCATCAGTCCAAATACCCTCAGCATTTCCTCCTGCTTACTATGGATGAATCTTCCCCACTGAGACACCAGGGAAGACAGCAGTCTCAAGCCAGCCATCACTTACAATTCACTGACTGACTTGAGCAGAAACATTTATATGGAAAGATGTCAGAAAGAGATGGGCGAACTGACAGAAATCTTATATGATGGTATCTAGCAATATTCACAGGTTTTCTTATTCGTCTTACATCGTAATGTCATATCACTGTATACTGTACAACAACAATGCATTCTGGCTAACGTAGATTGACGTTAATGTAGTGATGTTTTTTTATAATATTAATCTCACACAGATCTCTATATGACCTATCGTGAAAGACATTCTCTGGCTGGTCTCTGATATGTCACACTTCGGTCTTATTATTCTACCACTGCACTGCATCTGCATTCAAATGATGCCACCATTTACTCAACCCCAGCAAATTTGCTGAAAATCAGGTTTGACACCAAACTTCATTGCAGTGTAAGTTTGATTATGCAGAAGTGCAAATTAAATGTGTTGCAGAGGGTAGTGTCTGGCCGCATGGGCACAGAAAGCACACAGCCAGGTTTATGCTCCATGTCAAACGATCAATAACACTTGTCATTGAACTTCACCAAACAAAGGCCTGCAGTGTCATACGCCTGCATGGTGCTCATCATTTATAATGCCCTTCTCATTTAGCCCAGCAGGCAGTCATCAGTCCAAATACCCTCAGCATTTCCTCCTGCTTACTATGGATGAATCTTCACCACTGAGACACCAGGGAAGACAGCAGTCTCAAGCCAGCCATCACTTACAATTCACTGACTGACTTGAGCAGAAACATTTATATGGAAAGATGTCAGAAAGAGATGGGCGAACTGACAGAAATCTTATATGATGGTATCTAGCAATATTCACAGGTTTTCTTATTCGTCTTACATCGTAATGTCATATCACTGTATACTGTACAACAACAATGCATTCTGGCTAACGTAGATTGACGTTAATGTAGTGATGTTTTTTTATAATATTATTAATATCAAGTGAATTACCTACATTGCAAATGAAAGGTGCTTCATCTCATTTGATAATGTTCTCTTTTTATTTGGAACTTGTATTGTTTTAAAATAGATGTATGTAATGTATGAATCAAACAATACTGGGAAAGGATTATTTGTTGAAGATGGCTTCTGAGTTTGCCATCCTCCTTGTCTCAGTTCATACTCCATAGAAACAGAGATGACCGCAGACAATGTTCCAAGCAATTAGCCATAAAAACCTCATAAATGTCATACAAGGAGAGATATTTCATTCTCAAATTCTCCTGCATTGATTTACACGCTGTTATCAGCCACGGTGAACTGGCTGGCCGATGAAGAGATTAGACTAAAGATGATATTGAACACAATGATCATTGTGATGCATTAGCTGCTATCACAGATAGCTCTGTATCATTTTAGCGATAGTAATAGTGAAAGATAGTGAGATCTATTTTCAAAAGGACTTATTTACTTTTGCAATATTTAGATTATCAAGTATCATTTACTTGTCATTCTATTATTAAAGGGAAAGTTCTTCCAAAAATGAGAATTCTGTAATCATGTACCGTATTGGCCCGAATATATAAGACGACACCCCCTTTTTCCAGATGTACCTTTTGGAAAAAGGCTTTTTAAAAACCAAATCTTGTTTTTTCTCAGTAAAACACATTTTGTCTTCAATTATTTTCATATTGCATATTTTTCCTATTTTAATTTTTGTTTTAAAAGTATGGTAAAAACTGGTAAAATGTACCAACAATCACATTTAAAAAATATACACGTTTTGATATACCATTAAAAAAAATAATAAAAAAGGTAGCCCATCTGAATTAGGACATTTAGGCTATCCATCTAATAGTAGCCTACCAATATATTATTAACAGTAGAAGTAGAGTTGGTCCCATCAGGCTAACGTGACAGTCGCAACTCATGCCGCTGTAAGGTTTTTCTTTCTCTTTAGTTTTTACTCGCGATCTTTAAAACACGCATTACATTACGTATTTCATGGCACACTCGTTTTGTGTGGTTTTGGCACCGTAAAATGTACCAACAATCACATTTAAAAAATATACACTTTTTGATATACCATTAAAAAAAATAATAAAAAAGGTAGCCCATCTGAATTAGGACATTTAGGCTATCCATCTAATAGTAGCCTACCAATATATTATTAACAGTAGAAGTAGAGTTGGTCCCATCAGGCTAACGTGACAGTCGCAACTCATGCCGCTGTAAGGTTTTTCTTTCTCTTTAGTTTTTACTCGCGATCTTTAAAACACGCATTACATTATGTATTTCATGGCACACTCGTTTTGTGTGGTTTTGGCACCCCTATTGTTGTGGTTGTATTATTGACATGTCAAAGTCTAGACCCTGAATATAAGACGACCGCGTTTTTTCAGATGTATTTCCAAGAAAAAACATTGTCTTATATTCGGGACAATACGGTATTTACCCTCATGTCGTTCCAAGTCTTCAATCTTCAAAACACAAATTAACATATTTTAATGAAACCTGTGAGGGTTTTGTCCTTCTATTGAAAGAACAAATAAATAAAAAAGTAATAAAGATGTTGTAAAAAGAATCCATATGATGATCTGATGTGTGTTGATTGTTCAGATGTAAATAAAGATGTAAAAAAAGTTTTTTAAGTGAACTACCCCTTTAAGTGGCACACATAGTCCTCCATGATGCAGGTTATAGCAATATTAATACATTTCATTTTCAGTTTAATTATTTGTTAATTTTAATTTATTTATTTTTATGACAGTTTTGTTTCTTAATACGATAAACAGTTTTCATACTTTGCTGGGCTGCTATTTGAAGTTCAATGGAACATTTGAATCCTGAAGCAAAACCAGCTGAGAACCACGTGCATGCAAAGGCACTGAATAAGAAATGGAAATAAAGAGGGTCATGCTGGTCAGTTCGGCTGAAGTTTGGGGTCCTTGAGAAGACACATCATTCCTATGCGTTGTGTGGTGTTTTATCTAATCCAAAATGATCTAATTATTTGGCCCTGGTCTTGTGTATCACACTTGTTTATGGTCACATATTTTGTCAGTGTATGCTTAATCAATCATGCAGACAGTGTGTATCCTCCAGTGCATTAGCAGGCAGATGCTGAGTGACCGCCTGGTTATGGATGAGCTGTTGAGGTCTGATCTGCCCATGGGGTGGCAAAACAACAGTGCTTTCACTCAAGGCCAACGACAATGAGGAGATCAAGTGGACATTTGCCGTGGACATTTTTCCTCATGGTTGATTGATGAGACATGACGGGTCATAAATTGGCCTTGGCTGCCTGTGGTAGCTGTGTGAGACCGGCCGTCTTCTGAGGGAAGATCATCTTCTGAGCCCAGAGCTCCAGAGCAAGATGGAATGATATTGATAGGCATCCATCATCACATGGTAGATCAATGCTGGAGCACAGTTACCCAGCAACAGAGCACCTGCTGCTGGAGATCATCTGGAAAACCAGCTCTGCTACAAACCCCAGCGAGACGCCTGTCAAGACTGCATTAAACCGCAGATACAACAGTGGCCTCAGACATACTGATGCAGCATCACGTGAGTGCACTGTATTCATCCAGGGAAGACTGTATATAGTTACAGTAGTTGTATAATTTGTTATTAATTAAATAATTCATTTGAGTGATTAGTTTATTATGTGGTGATATTGAGGTACACAACCTGTGAAGTTTTGTTTAATTTATAACAATTTGGTGTAGTTGTGCATCGCCAGTGCTTTAATGGTTAAATGATGCAAGTAAATGGCAGGGTGAAAATTTTTATCCATCCATACATACATAAAACTTTTTGACAATGGCCAGTAATAAACTGGAGTAACTATAATGTTGCTTCTGGCTTCGCTACTTTTTGGACACTCTTGCTTACTTCTCCGTGCTTTGCTCACGATTCTGAAAATATTTAACATACATATTAAAACAATTAAATTTATTTATTTGTATCTTCATTTTATTTTAAGTCAATAAATAATTGAACTCAAAAATAAACATCTGAATTACACTGTACGATTTTATAAACATGCTTTTATTTTAACTGAAGGAAAGTCATAACAGCAATAGACTATTGATACAGATTGAATTATTCCATTCATTTGCCCTACACAGTGAAGATGATGTTGGAAACGTACACCTACTTTATGGAATTACTAAATAATAACTTCAAGAATTGTTAATTAAAACGTAAAAACAGCAACAGTATGCCACTGAGGACTTTCTGTCCCATTTGACAACAAAGGTCTAACTTTATTCTGACTTCAGAATAAAAAAACTATATGATTGTAGACTAAAGGAAAGACTTTCCACACACAAAAAATTATAAATAAAAATACTGTAAACAAGCAAATTAATAAAAAATGAATGAATCTCACCAGAACAATAACATCATTGGCAAATGACAAAATCACACAAATGTTTAAGGAAAAAAAGTCAAAATCAATAAGACTGAAACCATTTAATAAATGTGTTCAGCGGAGATTCTGCAAGAATAGTATTGTGCTGAATATTGAATAGTACTGAATGGTTGTACATATTCAGCACGAGCCCGGTCTCATGAAAATGCGTATAAATAGTACGCCAAATAAAAACGAAAACTCGTGGTATTGGTATGCAAAAATGGACTTTGGCGTGTATATGATATGCAGTTTTCGCGTGCATATGATATGGAATTTGTTGGCGTGCATATGATACACATCTACCCCACAACCCTAAACCTACCCATCGCGTAGCATATACACGAAAAAGTCAAAATCAATAAGACTGAAACCATTTAATAAATGTGTTCAGCGGAGATTGTCACCTCTATTGACGAAGAAAATTTTGAAAATGTAAAGTAACTGAATATCTTACCCAATCTTCTTCTATTTCCAGATCAGCTCTTGTTTACACCTGAGCCGTTGCTTATGTCACAGAGTCACATGACACACTTGATGCCCAGGAAATAGTCAACAGAACAGGAAGACATTTAGAATAATATGAGAACAAATGGTGTACTTTATGCTTTTTATATGACACATTTAATGTGACACACAAACAAACAATTAAATAAATGTAAAAAAAATAATGAGATTAAAAAAAAAATGAAAAGATGAATGGGATGGTTTACATATGATTATGTTATTAAAGTTTTTCTCGATTGCTAACACACAATTCATGAAACAATTCACCATTTTCTCACAACTATAAACACAATCTCAAAACTATA
>NW_015506568.1:50138-92006 GCF_001515645.1 Sinocyclocheilus grahami
TATTGTTCGTATCATCATTCAGTCACCTGTGCCACTTGTGCACTCTGAACTGACTCATATTTTGTACAGTTGGTTTGATCACATCATTAGAAACAAGTGTGAACAATTTTGAATCGTTGTGTGTAAACGATGAAAACTGGGCTTTAGTTGTGTTTAACTTTTTGCCGCTTGTGGTTAGCATTTTGCAGCACAAATGCATCACAGTGTGACAAGTGTTTACGTGAATGAGAATGTGTTTAGAGCGTTGCAAAAAGAGTGCATGCGATTTGCAAATAGAGCCTAACTGCCTGTTTAGTAGAAAGAGTGCTTTATTCGACAAGTGCTTTATTCGGCAAGTGAGAATTTGGTTCAGAGATTGGGGTTTAGTGTTTTAGCAATTCAGAAAAACTGTAAACACGCATTGGAATATACTGTCAGTTACTTTACAGAAATAAATAAATTATGAATAAATAAATAATTACATTCATTAATTCATTCATACAGCATACTCTGCCAATTACAGCATTACAGTATTGGTATTATCCTTATTTGTTACAGCAGTTTCTGAGTCTTCTGACAAAAGACTACTGTGCCTCCCCTAGACAGTCGTCTCTCAGTTCTGCACAAATACATTACATGTAAGGACTACTTGGCTTAAATCAGTTCAACAGTAATGAGTTTGAGGCTGTACTGTACAACATGTGCTACAGTATTTACTGTATATAGAATAATGAAAGTTCTCTCATCTGAAGTACTGCTACTGTAATTATGTGTAAGTAATGAAACCTTGTAGATGAGCCTGTAGGCTAACTTCCCTCATGGTCAGTCCATGCAGAAGAACATGCTCAACTATAGTGCTTTGTATTTCAACAGGAACATATTACCTTTGACCTCATCCCCTTCATTTTTATTCCACCCTCCTCTTCCTCTTTGTCTCCCACTACCAGGATTCATTTTCCAAAACTCATAATCACTTGTGCTCCTGTGCATATCATCCTGAGATTCTGATCTGTGTGTCATCAGTTTTGCTACTAAATGTTCACACATGAATAAATGTGTGCTGTTTGAGTTCATTTTTTGATGCTTGAGTAAATTATATTGTGTGTTTGTGTTTTCTGAATGAGAACATGGTTAAACCTGTGCAAAATGATGCAGTTTTTCTGTAGAGTTTTGCAGAAAACACTGAGCAAATTGGAACGTGTGTGCAAACAGGTGAAATGTGTTAAGAGTTCTGAGAAACGTGTCTTTGTTTCGAGAACTGTATGAATGGTTTGGAAAATTGGGCCAAATGAATCAGTTATAGTGTGTTAGCAATCGAGAAAAACTGTAATATTTCTATAACAACACTCGTTTGTCTGTAGAGTTTTGCAGAAAACACTGAGCAAATTGGAACGTGTGTGCAAACAGGTGAAATGTGTTAAGAGTTCTGAGAAACGTGTCTTTGTTTCGAGAACTGTATGAATGGTTTGGAAAATTGGGCCAAATGAATCAGTTATAGTGTGTTAGCAATCGAGAAAAACTGTAATATTTCTATAACAACACTCCTAACAGTGAATGTGAAATGTCATTAAATTCATTAACTCATTTCCCTGTTTAGAAAAGCCACATTTTGTTAGACTGTGTGCAAACGAATAAAACAATGCAATAAATCCGCTATTGTTTTCACAGAGGGGTGAGTCTCAAAAATGTAAAAAAAAATAAAAAAAATAAGCCAATTTTACGACCATTTTGGCACTATTGTTTTTGCATTACAAGACATTTGACTGTACGGTTCTTATCTCTTTCACATTACTGTAATGTGGAAAAAAATATAGTATATTTGCACTGACTTTAATTTCTGCTAATTTAACGAACAATGAAAAAAAAACACCATAATGGTGAAAAATAACTCTACAATAAAATGTCCAGATGCATTACATTAATGTGAATCTGAAGGGGCAGTGTGTGGAGGATATGCCTTAATGGTCATGAAAAGAAAAGAAAGAAAAAAACATGTGCAGTTTTTTGTGCAGAATATCATTTATTTCTCCAGATTTTGGAGTGAAATTGTTCTAGTAAGATGTTCCCGCCGAAGAAAGCATCAATCAGAAACAGTGACAGCTCTATTCTGCAAGTCGCTGTTGTGCTGGTGCCAGGATCAGCTTCCAGAGTCACCGAATTTCCATGCAGAAACAATGGACTTTTCTGCTGTGATATCAAACTGATAGAATTGTGCTCTGCTGCAAGCCTCAGGCCAGTACCATGAGAAAACTCAATTCTCCCAGACAGCCTCAGCCGCTCTGAACACCACCTAAGGCTACTGGGCCAAACTCATCATGACTGTCATTAGCACTGTGCATTGTGTAGCAATGAAACTAATGTTGTGGTAAGACATAGATGCAGTGTGTGCTTCCTGGTGAGCTTATCTAGGGGAACTGCCGAGATGCGCAATACTTCACAAAGCTGTTTGCGCGCTTTCGTCGTCCCATAACATCTAATCTCCTTTGATGTGCACTGTCTGCTATCGCTTCATCTATTTAATTTGCCCTCTCTGAGGCAGTCCTGTAGCATACAGATACGTGGGGAAGAGGGCGACTATCAGGTTTTGTTCCAAGTAATTAGCCATAAAAATCTCATAAATGTCATACAAGGAGAGATATTTCATTCTCATATTCTCCTGCATTGATTTACACGCTGTTAACAACCACGATGAACCGTCTGACCGATGAAGAGATTAGACTAAAGGAGATATTGAACACAATGATCACTGAAACACATTAGCTGCTGTCAAAGATTTTAATTCCTTCTGTGTCTCAGCTCTGGCTTAGTCTGGCTGTGGCTGCATATGCTTATACAATGATTCTTAATGAACTGCTGTTAAGCATGAAGAAATTAGGTGAAATGACTACAGTATCGTGCATGACCACAACCCCAGTGAATAGAATACAAGACATTTGAAGACCCATGGTAATTTGACATCTGTTTGTGTGTGTGTGTGTGTGTGTGTGTGTTAGATGTATTAGTTTTTCTCAAATTTGGATTTAATATCAATCAAAATATATGTATTTTCCCAAAGAATAATAATAATAATAATAATAATAAACATTGTATCCATATATTTTATTTAGACATTAGAAAAAATGGTATGCAATGTATGCAACTTAATATCACCATGAACAAAACCTACATTTGCATTAATATGAATAATATATAATGTTTATTGTGATGATTTAAAATATACACCATATTTAAATATGCACCTAAAAATATAATTAAATAAATAAATAAATAAAATATAGCTGCAAGCAGCAATTAAGAGGCCAAGCACAACAGAGACAGAATGACGAGCTAAAAGCATGGCATGGAGCATCAGATCAGCTGCAACAATGAGGAATTAAAGCCATTTTAGGATGACTAAAAGTTAAGTTGAAATGGCTGAAAAAGCATAAATACAACCACTAGCAATATGATTTAATGGGTTATCATTTTTGGCCAATAGGTGGTTATCAAAATCTGTTATCAAATCAATGTGGTGTGTTCTGTGTGAGGTGACAATGGCACACACAGTTTGGTGTCAATATGTCAATAGCTTTGCAGAGATACAGCCTCAGAGGCAGTTTGCCATCGTACTTCAAATTTGTTCCAAATTTGTTGTCATCGGATTTGTCTAACGGTCTCGGAGGAGTTTGAAAAAATTGTTTTTAATAAAAATCAAAATGGCAGACAAGTTTGGCCGACTATGGCATAATTAGCAAGCGTGGCTCCTCTGTCCTCATCTGACCTCTATACAAACTGAATAAATAATAAACTGTAAATGTGTTCACCATTCTGCAAAACATTTTTTTTTTAAATCATAAAGTGTGCAGGATATATTAAAATGCATCGCATGCTTCGGCAGGCAAGTAAAATTATAGTAAGTCGTGCCGGTGTCATCCTGAACTCAACAGCGCCCCACAAATTTTACAATGTAAATATGTGGTGAAAAGTGGAACTGCAGCATGCTCTAATTGAGAGCCATTTGGGCGGTTTTGAAACTGCCCCTCTTATTTTCACGTTACCTTATCTCGCTCCAGACCAAGACGATATCAGTGAGCTTCAGCTATATGTATCAGGTCAGTACCTAGCTGGCATGTCTGTTTTTCCTATGTTGAGTAGTGTTTTCAATTAATGAAAGTGCTAATACTTTAGTTTAAAAGTGCTCATGTGAAAAGCCTGTATATAGTTATGCTGAGTTTGTTTTATGTTTGTTTTGAGATGAGACATGATATTCGTTTCCTCACTCAAATTCCTCTACAACATGTACCATTCTAAATTAACACTTGGAGACAATATTAAGGCAATATTTCTGTAGCATTCTATGTGTGTGTACTTCAAGCCTGTCAATAAACATTAGCCTGCCACCCACAGACTGTATAATGCAAGGACATTAGATCTCTGCCAAAAGTGTGTGTGCATGTGTTCAGCGACTGGACTATGAAGACTATAGGCTAAGCTTTCTTAAATGTATTATAAAGTAGCGCTACTACCCAGAATCTGCCCTAAACGTACGGCCAGGAGCTGCTACTGATAATTAGTATCTATGGTCTCAGCATGACCCAATGAATATTTTGAGACCAGTTTCATTACAATAGGCTAATGCAATCAAAATGTATTAGCATTTTTGGAAATGTAATCGTTAATGGTTAATGGATGGTTTATTACGTTCGACCAATACGTGGTGCTGTTACCAAATTGATGTGATGTGGTTATTGTGAGGTGACAATGACACATACAAAGTTTGGTGTCAATATGTCAAAGCTTTGCAGAGATACAGTCTCAGAAGCAGTTTGGCATCATTCCAGCAAATTCGTTGATGTGTTAAATGGTAATCGTTTCATATATTGACACGAAATCCATAACTTTTTGTCAGCATGGTCTGAAGATGATCTGAGTCAAATTTAGTGAAAGTTGGACTAACGATCTAGGAGGAGTCTGAAAAGTAGGTTTTCAACATACTGTAAATCAAAATGGCGGACAGGAAGTTTGGTTTACTATGGTAAAATTGGTATCGATGTTCTCAGCATGACCCACAGAATATATTGAGACCAGTTTCATTGCAATTACCTAATGTAATCAAATGTTATTAGCATTTTTATCTTTATAACTTTTGGCCACAAGGTGGTGCTGCCACCAAACTTTTTGAGTACTGTCAGAGCATGGTGCTGAAGACACATTCCGAGTTCCGTAACAATACGTCAATGCGTTCATAAAATATAGCATTTTACGACAAAATGCAAAATAGCCAACACCCAAAATGGCTGACATTTTTCATATCTCCTGACCACTTGGTGGTGCTGTACCAAAACTGTGCAGGAAGCCTCAGGTCATGGTTATTATAACACTCACCATGTTACAATCGCAATTGCACCAATATTAAAATGCACTTTAAATAAATAAATATGAATGTAAATGAATCGCCTAGTAACTACTTAGCAATATCCTAGAAAACACCCAGAACACCCTGGATATCACTATCAATAGAATCACTCTAATATTTCCCAAACAATGTGCTTGCAACCACCGAGACCGCATTAACATTCGCCGAGCAATATGCTAGCAAAAATTATACATTTTATCCTATAAAAAGGTTCAAGTAAAGTATTTCCACAGTTTCATACTTCTCAAAAGGACAATTAATTTTCTTCAAAGGACAGCTGCTTCACAAACAGTGCATTCTTAAAAAAGAATTGCTTTTGCAGAACAGAATTGTGTGATTATGCCTGAGTAATAGATCATACACTGCGCTGTCATAAAGCAAGACAAATGACAGGCTGATAGATAGATGGATTTATGCATGAATGAATCTGATGGTAAGATTTATAGATAGACACCGCAGAATAACAGAGGTGATGAAAAGGATGCATTTACTGGCCGCCTTCACTGCTTCATGACTGTTTGGGCACAAAGAGGGATACAAATGATCTAATTTGCAAAAGCAGCATAGCATAATAACAGAGTCTATCATAATAGCTGACATAAATGTGGAAACAAAGAGGAAACCAAACCTCCCAAGCACATTTATCACATGTGCAAACACACATTTACACAAACCACCTGCTGTACCTTCCTCCACAGCCATTCTGTCATTTTTCCCTAAATCACTGCATCATTTGTTTTTAGTGAGCGTGGCGGAAGCTATACATGCCTTTAACACTGCACTATTGGATGTAATTTTGTTTAATTAGCGATTGGGAACAAATACAAGGCTTGCGCTTGCATGCAAAGCGATGCGATTAACCAGCAGCTTTTGTTTAACAAAGGCCTGTCAATCACGCCGTCCTTTGTCTGTACCGCTAATCGTCATTTCATTGTTGAGCAAACACAATTTCCAGTTTCCTAAATAAATAGATAGATTAAAAATAAGATGAATAATTCATCAGCTATTCCATGGTCAATTGCTGCTTTCCTTGTTGCAGATGCCACACCGTTATTAAAAGAACAAATGGGGCACTGCTCGAGTTCACATATTAGAGCTATTAAACAAGCAATCTTCACGGCTTTGCATTCTATTCTTAAACAGAAATTAAGGAAAGTCTGGTAGCATCATGTCCCGTGATTTTTTTCCTGCAATTCTCTGAAAACTCCAATTTTATAATTAGGCAATGGCAAAATTGTGCTACATGAAAAGGTTTCTCTTGAAAAAGCTTGGCTGTCAGTTTGAGGCAAAGTGTATTTTTGCAATACTGTATAACAGAAGACAAATAGTCTCGTGTTCGCAAGATGCTGGGGTTCTGCATTAATCAGAAACTCAGATGCAAAAAGCAAGCAGAAAAGACATGTGAAAAACAAGCTGCAGTTGGTCAGTTTAAAGTCTCAAGCTCCTTCCCCTGAAGGGTTATGGCTGTTTTCTAAAGACCGAGAGCTGTACTGATGCCAAAGTGTGAAAAATAGGACGTTTCAAATGGTGAATAAATGGGATAAAACATAAAATAAATCTTCAGCTTTCAGCAAAGACTGATGCAGCAGACTCAGGACTTTGTTGCTTAAGCAATATCAAACTAGCTGGTAATCATTGTGATAACACTTTGTAATAATTAATATGTTATACAGCACTTGTTATTAGTTAATTAGTAAATACTGTTATTGGACAAAACAACAAGACAAATATATTGACTAAATGATGACAGAATTTTAATTTTTGGTTGGACTATCCTTTTAATGTTACTTAATGTTGCACCATAAGTCTAAGTGAACGTTTGTTAGTTAACAGCTCAAACCAGGAAGCAGATCAAAATGAGTATTCAAATGAATGCATAAACTGATGTTGAATGTTTTTTGTATAATGCATGACTGATCTGTAGTAGATGATTCATAGAGCTTTAATGAAGATTGAACATCTCTTCATAGTCTCTCTCTGTACAGATGCACTCACCTTCTCTGTCTTCCTCGCTTCAAAAGAGTCTCTGTGTGTCTAATTTTAATCCTACAGCTCCTGTTTGCCATGCTATTAGTTTATTGCTTTATATTTTGTTTTCTATCTCACACTCCCTTTCCCTACTGATACAATCACTGATAGCTTGTTCCTGTCTTTTGATTAAACTTTTTTTTTTGCAGTTTTTGGCAATATGATAAAATACACCAATTTTCAACAAAAATCTACAAATATTAATAATAAATGCTTTGGTTGAAATAAACACTGCTTTCACCAAATAATGCAGTTCATTAGTCTAAATTTGCTTACAAGCTGTCTCTATGGTTTAATTACTGACACTTTCTACAAAAAATTATCTCCAATATCTCAGTTGTTACAGTATGATTATATGTAAAACAAATGGATACGTTATGTATGTCTTTTACTTCTGAAGTTTCTCTCTTGATAAAAAAATAAATAAAAATCTATGTATTAAAAGGTACACTGTGTAACTTTTTTTTTTCAATTAGCAAGTACACCATAAATCCATCTTCCAAAACATTTTAGCTACTGTATCAATGTCTGTATAATGGGTGGTTAGTTAAGTTTGCTTGCTAAAGACATAACACACATTGGAATTTGGGTCCAAAACTTTATTGCCTCAACACTTACATTATATTATATTATTGTCACAGATTCACCAGCCACATCAGCCACACCAGCCACCTACACCCATTCACAATCACCAGATTACTAATTACGAACACCTGATGTGACTTACCGGAGCACTATATCTGTTCACTCACCTTAATATCTCATTGATTGGTCTCAAGATTGCATACCTTACCTCATTCCTCTCCACATCGCTCTGGATCTCCGTGGCTTTGTGTCTCCCGCCGTCTTGCTGGATCTTCCTAAAGAGGATTAAGATAAGGACTGTTACACTTCAGTTTCAAGAGCTAAAGTTATGCTTCAGTTTTAAAACTTACCGTTTGAAGCTCTCCTTAAGTTTGTGTTAATAAAGAAACTCTGAATCGTTCTTCCGGTGTATGCCTCTCTATCCAGCCGTGACAGAAGACCAGTCCATCAAAACAGAAGTGAAAATTAACGGATTGAAGCTTGTTATGGAGTCACCGAGACCACTTACCCCAGATCCCTTCACCGAACTGGTTCAAGCACTCCGCGAATCCCTTCAGCCTCCTACCGTCATGCCATCGGACTCTGCATGTCCCATGGCCAAACCCGCGACCTACTCCGGTGAGGCGGCCGCCTGCAGGGGTTTTCTACTCCAGTGTTCACTATACTTCGAATTACAACCCCATCAGTTTGTGAATGATCGAGTGAAGATCGCATTCATTTCTCTACTGTCTGGAAGTGCGCTGCAATAGGCCGAAGCTCTCTGGAATTTGCGCAGTCCACTAGTGCGCTCCTATGATGCCTTCTTGGATCATTTCCGCGAGGTGTTTGGCAAACCGTGGGTCTAGAGAGCTCTCTGCAAAAAGCGCTACACATCTCCAAACATCTAACCGCTTGTCACACCGAGGATTCCTCATCCGCTGCCGCCTCACCAAGCAATGCTCCTCCAGCACCCAAGCCGATGCAAACTAACCGTTATCATCTATCAACCACGGAACGGGCTCGCCGAGTCACCCAAGGGCTCTGTATTTACTCTGGGTCCCAGGAGCACCTTCTGCCCTCCTGCCCTATTCACCCCACGCGCTCAGCGGTGAGTGCGGTCCATATTCATCCTGATGTCTCAGGTATGCCTTACATTGATGCCCTTCTAATGTACATGAACCACTCTTTTCCAGTCAAGGTCTTGGTGGATTCGGGAGCTTCAGGATATTTCATCTCCTCCATCAGTCTCACTCAAATCAAGCTCCCTCGACACTGTAATTCCACCATCTACCAAATATCCAATATTCAAAGAAAACCGTCATCGCACCCCGGAAGTCACTCTTCGCATCGGAAACTTCCAAGCTGAACGGATTGGATGAAGGCATATGCCCTTGTGTCGACTATCAAGCACTCAACTCCCAAACCATCACATTTTCCTATCCACTCCCTCTGGTGCCAGCCTCGTTGGAGGAGCTCCGTGGTGCCCGGATCTTCACAAAACTCGATCTATGCAGTGGTTACAATCTAATCCGCATTCGAAGAGGAGACGAATGGAAAACTGCATTCATAACACCATCTGGGCACTACGAGTACCTGGTTATGCCAAATGGCCTTTCAAACTCACCATCCATCTTCCAAAACTTCATGAATGAAATCTTCTGTGATATGCTCAACCAATTCGTAATCATCTACATCGACGACATTCTCATTTACTCACCCAATCTTGGTGTTCCTTAAGATTGGGTGAGCAAATGAGAATGTACCTGGGAAAGTCACACCACTACGACTTCCACCAGTCGCACCAGATCATCCCGCTCCTAGGGGGCGCGGTTGTGGGGTACTGTCACAGATTCACCAGCCACATCAGCCACAGCAGCCACCTACACCCATTCACAATCACCAGATTACTAATTACGAACACCTGATGTCACTTACTGGAGCACTATATCTTTTCACTCACCTCAGTATCTCATTGACTGGTCTCAAGGTTGCATACCTTACCTCATGTCTCTCCACATCGCTCTGGATCTCCATGGCTCTGTGTCTTCCACCGTCTTGCTGGATCTTCCTAAAGAGGATTAAGATAAGGACTGTTACACTTCAGTTTCAACAGCTAAAGTTATGTTTCAGTTTTAAAACTTACCGTTTTAAGCTTTCCTTAAGTTTGTGTTAATAAAGAAGGTCTGAATCCTTCTTCTTGTGTATGCCTCTCTATCCAGCCGTGACAATTATTGTGTATCATTAAACAGAATATTTCTTGAGTCATAAATCAACAGTAGAAAATAAATCTTTTTTTCAAGAAAATGCTTAATTTATCAAAACAATGTAATATAAATAGACTAAACAGTGTTCCCTAGTAATCAATCAGACCCCTCTACACTTTTGACCCCTTAACCAACCAGCAATCCTGTCCCTAACCTTACCGTATCCCACCTCAATAACAGAAAAAAATGTTGTGCACTAACGAAAGCTTTAATAATTTTATAACACCTCTTAAAATAATTTGTAGATTTTCAAGATGTGCTTGATCATATGAATAAAAAGTTTAGGTAACACTTTATTTTGATGGTCCCTTTTGAGCATTCTGTTGGCAATATGTAAATACCTATATGCACCTAGAGTATTAATAGACTGTCTAATTAATATATAAAATAACTTTATTGTGCATGTCTCCCAGTAGACATTCTACTGACTATCTTTGCAAGTACATGTCAACTTATTCTATCCCTAAAGCCTGTGTTATACTTTCCGCGTCCACGAGTCCGCTAGGGTCCGCTATGGTATGTGTGACGTAATTGTCATTGGAGAGTGTGGGCGGAGGCTCTGCATGGACATCCGCGTGCCTCCCATTTTTTGTGACCATTTTTTTTGTGTCAGTAGGCTACTGGTCATGCGCAGGCTGTGTGAAGAAGCCCATTACTACATCAAACCTGTATAATCCATCGATAAAACTATTTAAAGACTATAACTCTGGGCAATTGTTTGTTCACATGTTTGTTTGTTTATTGTTCAAGACGATCTACTATGCATTTATGGAACACGTCCACAGAGTGGACCATCAGCGTATGCTTTCGGTAGTATAAATACAAGTAGTCCGCGTCCGCGCTGTCCATGTATGCGTCCGGATTGCTCACGCGGAAAGTATAACACAGGCTTAACCCTACCAGTCTACTAACACTCTAATGAGAGTCAGTAGATATAGGTGCAACGTTACTTATAGTCAACAGAATGTGTTACAGGGAACATTAAAATAAAGTGAAACCAAAGTTTAATGACATTTGTTAGCATTTTAAATTACATTAAATAATTATCTGTTAATCATTAGGTAATGTTTAATAAGTTTATTAGAGTGCCCCTAGGGGGCACATTGGGGAATGCAGCCTGCATGACACAACGGCAATACATTGGTCCACCTAGCCCATGATGTCATAGGCGGGATGCACGGAAGTATAAAAGGGCACCTGCTCAATACGTCATCCACTTAGATGTCTGAAGGAGACGTAAACAGGCAGTCTGAAGGCATGACGAGGGGGAGCAGCGTCTCGTTCCCTCTCGGGGAACCATGGTTAAATGTGTAACCCGAGACGTTCCCCTTCTAGGGAACATTGGGGAACGAATACAGCCATGCCATGCTGAGGCGCATGCCTGTCCACCTGGTGGGGGAGCACCAAGAAAGCGACAGATGAACACTAAGCCTTTCCTCAGAAAGAGGCCATACCACTGTGCCACGAGCCGCTCACACAACTTGGCAGAAATGGGGAAACTGATTAGATGAAGGGGAACATCCCACCCAAGTTAAGAGCACAACTATCCTCAGATAGCTATGCTACGTGAGCCATATAAGCCTGGATACACAAGACCACTGAAGAGACTAACTAGAAAGCCTCTAAAGGAGCTCAAAGATGGGTACTTAAATCCCGGGAAAGGAGAAATAGCTACTGAGCTAGAACACAGCTATTCTCAGATAGCTATGTCCTAAGGGTCTTATGAAGGCTTGTAGACCTGAATAACCATACACAGCTAGCCTAGATAGCCAGAAAAAAACCTTCCTGCAAAGCTGTCCAGACCACAGAGAGTGGGATATCTACTTAGAACCCTAGCAGGGGAGATAGCTCTGTCTAGGCAATGGCTCAAGGAGAGCGCTACTTAAAACCCTAGGCAGAGGAGCAATCACTGAACTAGCACATAGCTACCCTCAGATAGCTAGGTTTTTAGGAAGGGGCTACCATAAGGGGGACCGACTGAGACTACCCATACCACAGAGAGTGGGCTATCTACTCACAACCCTAGCAGGGGAGATAGCGCTGTCTAGGCAAGGGTTCAAGAGACCGCTATTTAAAACCGTAGGCAGGGGAGCAATCACTGAGCTATCACATAGCTATCCTCAGATAGCTAGGCTCTAGGAAAGAGGATCACTCCAGGAGAGGGCTAACCGCAACTGCCACTAAGACACAGCTAGCCTCAGATAGCTGTATTCAAGTAAGCCCGTCCTGCCATAACAATGGCTGTAATATAACCACCCTCAGATGACTATACTAAGGAGGCCCCCAATCCGTGTCAGTCCAATGGTAGGCTAGCAAAGCACCATGTCATTGACCAGGAGCTCACAAGAGGGAGATCCGGGCCATCAGTAAATGATTCACTAAGAGCGAACACATAAACATCATCAGTCCGAGATCAAAGCCTGATGTAACCCGTGGCCAAAAACACTAGAGGGCTGGACACAGCTATCCTCGAATAGCAGTTCCCTCAGATAAGGCTGAAGACAGGACAGAGACTGGTGCCAAGGGGAACCCAAGCCAGGCTAGAACATAGCTGCCCTCAGACCACCATATTCCAGATCAAAGAAAGCCTGAGCTGGAGCATAACCATCCGCAGACAGCTACACTCTGAGCAGGAACTGCTCACTTAAAACCCTGGAGAGGGGGAGCAGTGTACTCAGCCCAAACTCACTAAGTGGGATTCAAAGGGACCGCCCACTTAAAAATACCCTAGGTCAGCAGCCCACTCCTATACCCGTCTGGCTTAGTACAGGAAGGAACATTCCCCATAACCACTCTAGGTGCTGAAACACCCTGGAAACGAAAGCTCACAAGCATTTCTTCACAGAGTATTAAAATATATTCACACCCAGTAAGGCTCTCCACACACAATAACATGCATATTAGAGAGGCACGGCAGAGCTGAATATAGCTCCGCCCACGATCTTGCAGGATCTGGCTGAAACGATTCCATGCTAACACTTCATCGTCATAACAACCCAATAGTATCTGCAGCATCTGACAACCCGTTTAGAGAGGGTGTGCGGATCCAGCAGATCAAAGCAATCACCGTGAGCTGGGATAAACTGTGCCGCAGCAACAGCGAACCGGGCAGCGAAACACAAACGCTTCGTCCCGTATCCCTCGGGAATAGGAACAAACGCGAGCGGAGCCTAGACATGATGACTCATCACAATGAGCGCGTAACTCTGAATGCACGTGCTTTTTGCTGAGACAAACACTAAAGCAGAATATGCCCTCAAGTGTTCGAATTCAAACACGGAGGCACACATTCCCTCAGGCACTGCTCGACTCAAGCGCTATACACGGGATTGATAACACAAAAGAGCATCTTAACCCCTCGGCAGCAGCAGGAGCCAAACCCAGGAGACAAACGCAAACGCTTGTCACTCATCACTCGAGAAGAGGGACAAACGTGAACGGAGCTTCTCATTGGAGACACTGACAATGTGTCTTGGTCAGGAGCTTGCGCGTTCAGTGCTTTTGGACTCTGAACGCGCAAGCTCCTGACCAAGACACATAAAGTGACTTGACATGTGGCCAAGTATGGTGACCCATACTCGGAATTAGTGCTCTGCATTTATCCCATCCAAAGTGCACACACACAGCAGTGAACACACACACACCGTGAACAGCCATTTTTTTTGCTGCGGCGCCCGGGGAGCAGTTGGGGGTTCGGTGCCTTGCTTAAGGGCACCTCAGTCATGGTATTGAAGGTGGGAGAGAGCGCTGTACATTCACTCCCCCCACCTACAATCTCTGCCGGTACGATACTCGAACCCACAACCTTTGGGTTACGAGTCCGACTCTCTAACCATTAGGTCACGACTTCCCCAGTACATAACACATAGATTGTGTGTCCTAAGCCGCAAATCCCATGATCCGAGTCCTCGCTGTGCCTCTGCAGCAGCGGGACCCAAACTGTGAGACGCAAACGCCTGTCACTCATCACTCGAGAAGAGGGACAAATGCGAACGGAGCTTCTCATTGGAGACACTGACAAGAGCGCGTTCAGAGCCCTCAGGTACTGAACACACAAGCTCCCGACCAAGACACATAATGCATAGATCGTATACTGGCCTTATTAGACTTCTCTGGCATCTAACTATCCAGTAAGTTAAACAGTGACTCAAAAAACCTCGCTTGAGACATCAAGTCGTTTCTGAAGTTTATGATTTAACTGTGAAACTGTAAAAATATACAAAAAACAATTAATATACAGAAAATATACACCATAATTATATCAAAATAACATTCTTATATGTATCACACAATACATTCAACACTGCGTACTCACAGACATTGCGTCTAACAGAAGAAAGAAGATATTTCAGAATGAGCCTCACACAGAACAGCTACAACATTCTGCTGACTCACTGCAGTACTGCTCGAACTTCCTGCTTCTTGAACTATGTGACTGCTTTTCAAAATTAAAGTCCTTACTTGAGTAGACATATACAAATAATAAATTCAATGAAAAATCTAAATCAATTCTGTCCAGAACACTCCCCGCCTTCGATTTTAAGAATTCCAAAAATTATAACTTGTCATCAGGTGACACAAGAAAGATAAGTTTGGAGATAGGACGTGACAGAATTTTTTTGAATGCCATCTTTAGTCACTTTAACATCAGCTTTCCTCACCAATCCATCTTTGCTTGGTGAAGTTTTTACAACAATTGCCATTGGCCACTCATTTCTGTTAACTTGAATGTTCTTTACCAAGACAATATCCTCCTCTTTTAGATCAATTTTTTTGTCTTGCCATTTTCGTCGGGATTGCAAAGTACTAAAGTATTATTTTTTCCATCTTGTCCAGAAGATGTCGGCTAACCTTTGTACTTGTTTCCATTCTTCCTTCAGCAACTCATTATTCCCAAAGTCTCCAGGTGGGGGAGGTGTTGCACCTGTCTTCTGTGTCAAAAGAGTGGCAGGGGTGAGAATAAAAGGAAATTCTGGGTCAGAGGAGACTGGGATTAAAGGCCGTGAATTCATCACTGCAGTAATTTCCGCCATGAATGTTGTTAAGACTTCGTGTGTGAGACGGGAAGATTTATCACTAAGAAGCATACAGTCAAGAATGCGACGAGCAATCCCGATCATTCGCTCCCAGTGACCACCCATATGAGATGCGTGAGGTGGATTGAATTTCCAGGTGCAATGTTGTTCCTTCAGATATTTCTGAACATCCTCTGAACTGACACTAGATTCATCCATTTTGAGTTCTCGAGAAGCTCCAACGAAATTTGTGCCACGATCTGAATGTAGTTGTTTAGCTGGCCCTCTGATAGCAAAAAATCTCCTTAGGGCATTGATGAAACTACTAGAGCTCATTGCTTCAATTACTTCGATGTGGACAGCTCTTGTGCACATACATGAAAACATAACTGCCCACCTCTTGTAATTAGCTTGACCTCCTCTGGTCTTACGGGCAGTCACTTCCCATGGCCCGAAAACATCAACACCCACATATGTGAAGGGTGGAGCTACCGTCAGCCGTTCTGCTGGCAAGTCAGACATCTGCTGATGTTCTGTCTTCCCTCGCAGCTTCTTGCAGATTACACACTTGAAAAGCAAACTGCGTATACACTTTTTACCTCCTACTAGCCAAAATCCAGCGGCTCTAACTGCACCTTCTGTAAAGTGTCTGCCCTGATGTTTCACAGCCTCATGATAATGTCGCACGATCAGCATTGCTACATGATGTGTACCCGGGATGATAATAGGGTTGACTTCACAAGGTTCCAGACCTGATTTGGCAATACGGCCTCCTACTCGAAGTAATCAATTGCTGTCAAGGACAGGAGATAGTTTCCTCAATGCACTTTTATGAGGAAGGTTGTGAGCTGCAATTATGTTTTTAATATCTGTTGGATAACTCTCATATTGAGCATTTTTCAGCACAAGGATTTTTGCTTTTTCCAGCTCTTCTTCGGAAGGACCTATGCTGCAGATGTGCCATCTTCTGCAATTAACATCTTGTGATTGTTTGACAAAAGAACTTGCAATGTGAATCAGACGTGCTATCGCTCTGATGAGAGTGTTAAAGTTAGAGAACCTCCTTAATCTCTCGGTGTTCCATGTGAACTTGGGAACTTCAGTTAGGTTCGTACACACTTGTGGGCGTATCTCAGGATCTGAGGCTGGATCCACAAGCTCAAATGATTCCTGTGATTCAGACCGAAACTGCCTCTGGCAAAGGTGAATCCCAGCTCTCGCCTTGTTTGGTAAGTTCCCTCAACAGTAACCTCCCTTGTATGGTAACATGCGCAAGGAATCCAAGAGGGTCATACAAGCCATTCCCGGTAGATAGAACTCCTCTCCGAGTGAAAGGCTTGTCATCATCTGAAACATGAAAGTGTCTGTTGCAATGTTCCAGGACACACCAAGACTACCCAGGATAGGAAGGCCATTTGAGAAAAGTTGCAGATCCTTAATGCCATCAGCACGATCTTCCAAAGGAAAAGCTTCAATCACACTTGGACAGTTGGAGATAATCTTGTGCAGTCTAAGATTAGACACTGCAAGCATCTCTTGTGTACGTTTGAGAAGATCGATCGCCTCAGCCTCTGTAGCACATGATTTTAGCATGTCATCAACATAAAACTCCTTCTCTACCAGCTTTCTGGTGTCACTGCCGAAACTCTCTTCATATTCTTTGGCTGCTCTCCGTAGGCCATAGATAGCCACTGCTGGTGATGAGCTATTCCCGAAAAGATGCACACGCATTCTGTGATCCACAATCTCACTGTCAAGGTCATTGTTTCTGTACCACAGGAACCTAAGATAATCCTTATGATCCTCCCTAACTCGAAAACAATGAAACATGTGCTGTATGTCAGCAGTAATAGCCACAGGCTCTTTACGGAATCTCATCAGGACCCCCAGCAAGCTGCTATTCAAATCAGGGCCTGTGAGAAGCACACTGTTCAGTGAAACTCCCTCATAGGGTGCACTTGAATCGAAGACAACTTGTATTTTATTAGGTTTCCTAGGATGATACACTCCAAACAGCGGCAAGTACCACACTTCCTGACCATGCTGAAGAGGCGGTGCAATCTCTGCATGCTCATTTTTTAGCAAGTTGTCCATAAATTCCAGGAAGTGTGCTTTCATTTGCGGTCGCTTGTTCAGAGTGTGTCTCAGTGCAAGAAGACGTTTCAATGCATAGTCTTTGTTGTTAGGTAGACTTTGTCTGGGCTCACGAAAAGGTAACGGAGCAACCCAACTATTGCAGCTGTCTTGGAAAACCTCTTTGTCCATGATCTGGAGAAACCTAGTGTCTTCCACAGATGGAGCAATCTTATGATCATTCGCTGTGTAGGAGAAAACTGAACGACCAATCTTTTCACCATCAGACACTAACAGAAAGGGGTCCTCGGGTGAGGCTTCTAGAGATTGTTGCCATTGTGGATTAACATCCAACTTCTCTTTTACCTTGATT
Organism: Sinocyclocheilus grahami; assembly: GCF_001515645.1. Classification (NCBI taxonomy): domain Eukaryota; kingdom Metazoa; phylum Chordata; class Actinopteri; order Cypriniformes; family Cyprinidae; genus Sinocyclocheilus; species Sinocyclocheilus grahami. The sequence goes on from NW_015506568.1 coordinate 67,830, forward strand.
TGACTGTAGCATGGACTCAGAAAGCTGTGCCGGCCACTTTCCAAGATGAAAGTCTTGAAAGTATGAACTGAAGATGGCCTATGAGCTCCTTTGAGACACACATCCCCGACGACAACCCAGCCCAAATCCAGTTTTTGAGCGAAGGGGGCATTATTCGGGCCATTAATATGTTGGCGCACTTTGTGCACTTGTAGGATGTCTCTGCCCAGTAATAGAAGAATCTCAGAATTGGAGTTGAGAGGTGGTATTTCCGGTGCTATTTGTCTCAGGTGGCTGTGATGGAACGCTGCATCAGGAGTCGGAATCTCTGTACGATTATTTGGAATCTGATTACATTCTAAAAGAGAAGGGAGAGGTAGACGTATCTTCCCATCAATGGATTCCACAATGAAATAAAAAATTATTCTACCAGCTGTTTCTAGAAGCCCTGCACATGTTTTTAGTGTGTATGGAAATGGGCTTGTTTTTATGTTAAAGATGTCAAAGAAATCTTTTCTCACCAAGGAGCGATTGCTTTGCTCATCTAGGATAGCATACATCCTCTTTGCTTTCTCTTTGTGTCCAGCTGGATAAACCGAAACTAGACACATTTTTTAACAAGACCGTGCACTCAAACCTTCTCCACAGACTTCCGTGCACTCAGATGTAACCTCATGATTAACTCATTTGTCTTTCTCCCCGCCATACTCTGAGGCAGGGGTAGATGCCTGAGATTTCCAGGGGGCAGGACCTGGATGAAGGGCTGATGGGTGACGGTCACTACCGCACTCTTTGCACTGAACTTCCACAGTGCAATACCTGGCAAGATGATCAGTGGAGGAACAGCAATGATAGCACACGGACTGCTCTTTCAGGAACTGCATTCTATCTTGTATAGATTTCTCTCTGAACCCTCTGCATCTTCTTAAAGGATGGGGTTTTCCATGTATTGGGCAGAATTTATTTGGGCTGACTGATATCTTTTCCTGTTCGGCTCGTGCTCTAGTAGAAGGATTAACTTGAGTTTTGTGAACGGATATTGGCATTTGTCTTTGTCTCTCAAATCTTTCTCCTTTCTCATATCTTGCATGAGGAAATGTATTGAAACTTGGATCTGTGCGTGCTTTTGCTTCCGAACGTACAAAATTCACAAACACTGAGAAAGGTGAAAAAGCAACATGATATTCTTGCTTGTATCTGGATCCAAATGACATCCACTTTTCTTGAATGTTATATGGAAGTTTCTCCACAATAGGATTTACTCCCTTTGAAGTGTCTAGGTATGCTAGACCCGGTAAGTATCCTTCAAGCTTAGCAGCTTCTAGTTCTGTGAGGAGGTCTCCTAAATCTCGAAGCTTTTGTGGGTCCTTGTTTGTCACTCTGGGAAAATTTTCGAGCTTGACAAAAAGTGCTTGTTCAATGGCTTCTGGAGAACCATATACTTCCTCAGGTCTCTGCCATGTCATTATCAGAGCAGCTAATGGGTTTCTGATATGAACAGCTTTCAGTCTCTGTGCATGCTCAGAGGATTCTCTACCCAGGTATTTAATTAAGAGATCCAGTTCTTTTGCAGGGGTAAGATCCAGACCAGAAATAGCATAACTTCCTGCTTCTTGAACTATGTGACTGCTTTTCAAAATTAAAGTCCTTACTTGAGTAGACATATACAAATAATAAATTCAATGAAAAATCTAAATCAATTCTGTCCTGAACAGATCGTGTGTCTTCAAGTGTCACACTTTCCACAATGCTCACCGCCTTGGTCTTTCACACGCACTTCAAACAGACGGCTCCTGAAGACAGCAAAGAGGATGACGTATTCAGTAGGTGCTTTAGAGCAAAATCTGAGACTAAGTTGATGCTTAAAACATTTAAGCAACACTCCATTAACCCTTGTATGGTGTTCGGGTCTGTTGGACCCATTTTCACTTTTTGTCAAAAGTAAAATGATATGATTAATTATTTTTTTCAAATTCATACTTATTGGCCTTGGCTCATTTTCTGTGAATAACATATATCAGAGCAAATTTTTAATGACCACACACTGTACACCCCCCCCCCCCCCCACCCCCCACACCCCCTTAATTTCCTTACAAGTTTTTCGGGTCCCCCCCCACCCGGGGGCAATAAAAGAGTGGAAATTGTAGGTCCTGTGTACCTTCACTCTGTCCGCCTACTGTCTGGGACAGCTATTAGTATGTGTATGTGTATGTGTGTTTATGTGTGTGTGAGAGAGATAGTCTGTGAGAGTGTGAGTGTAAGTGTGAGTTTTGTGTTTCTGCCCCTGCCATTCCCGCACAAGGTTGTAGCACTTTAATTCATAAATGTGATCTAACAAAGGTAAAGGGCAAATATCAACAATATACAGTATGCTTGCTTGTAATTGGGATTAAGTAAACATCTGTTGAGTATTTCAACTTTTTTTTTAATGGTGTAGAATAAAAACCCAAAAATGCAGTGGGTCCACCAGACCCACGAACACTGGCTGAGTAACAAAAATATGAACACCACACAAGGGTTAAGTCTCTCAAGGTATGTAAAAGCAACCTCTGAACAGTAAGACCTTCCTCTGGGTAATAACCATCATCATCCATCCCCTCCATGCACACCAGACAATCTTCAGCTGTCAACCCTGTCAGTGCTGCATTCACATTTGATTGGCACACTGCGCAATGTGCATGGAGAACGTGCCACCACCAATAACAGCGTCTCCACAATACAACAAAAAAATGCAAAAAATGCATTCACACATGCCACAAGATATTCGCAGTTCGTAAGGCTGAACAAAAAGAAGAAAGAAGAGCGCAAACACAAGAAGACCGGCGGGTAATCTATGTAACCAGCTGGCTGGATTATTTATGCACATAAACAGTGCAATTCTCTGGCTCATAATTACTTTTTAAGAAGTGCACTTAAATAAACGTTGCTAATTAGTATCATGTTTATGCATTTTTCACTTTATTTTAAAACTTTTACTCTGTCAATTTACTTTTGGCCAGCGGCACAGGCGTGTGTGATTAACCACAGAGTTTAATTAGCTAGGTGCCACTAACCCAAAAGTGCTTTTGTGAGAGGGGGCAGAGACGGCCAAAACAGTTATAGGGGAGAGAAAGATGCCGTGCTGAAAAAACATCAGAGAGCTGGTGTGAAGTGTGTATGGAAGACTTAACAGATGATATGCATTTTTAAGAGAGGTGGGGGGGGGGAGTGGATTGCTGATCTCACTCTGCTCCGTGATGCAATTAGAGTTTTGCATGGATCGTGAGCTGAGGTGCTGTTCGCTCACCGATTCACGGAGGTAATTGAGTTTAAGGGTGAATGGAGATCAAATGGTCTAAAATCTCACTTATCCATCCTCTCTCTATTTATCTCTTTGCATGGATATTAAACAGCAATAACTAATAGAAGGTAATATTAAAAGCCCCTTGTTCAGGGCTGTGCTTTTAAGTAAAGCCAAACCAATATAAAATATCTTAAACTGAAAACATTCAGAGTGACACTATAATAAGGTAACATGCCTCTAATGCAAATAAGCAAAATTAAATTAAATTTATTGAAATCTAAATTATATTATTATTTTTTTTAGAGGGGCTCATTCATTCATTCATTTAAATTACTCAATAACTGTTTAAAAAATGAAAAGAAAAACCATTAAATACTTTACACTAAATGTTACATGACAAAATGTCATAAAAGTGACCCACAGTTTACTAATCATTAAAACAATTCACACATTGTTGCTTCACAAACACATTTCAGCATGTAGCATGTATAAATCACTAACACATGTGCATATTTTGCTGGATGAAAAAAATATGAGGTCGGTTTTCCAGAGTAAAAATCTCCACACCATGCACTTTTTTTTTTTTTTTTTTGGTAATGCAAAATTATCCCTGCAATAATAAACGTTTATTTGCTATCTCATTTGTAGTTGCAAAGGGCAGCAAATGGGTTTGTTACCTCGAGGCAACATTGTAACAGCATTGCTTTGATCTTTTGCAATTGTGCAACATTAATTTTGTATTTTTTTTGGAATATCCAGGAATGTACTGTAATCTTTAAGAATATCAAATTAAACATTAATTAGTCTTCCGGATTTAGTTTGTTAGCTATGATGCGTTTGTACTCATTATTCAATAGAATTACCATAGGTCCTATAAGTCCTAAATCAAATATCCAGTACCACTGACGTGCTACTGCAATAACATGACGGTAGCAAACAACACTCGTCAAACACAGAATCTCTAATAAGAAAGCCAATAAAACATTAAGGGATTCTGGAACATAATTGTGTCTGCATTAAACTGCATCTTTGATCAAGTAATTTAATCCTGTGGAGTAATACTAGCTAATGCAATTCAGATCTCAGTGGATTGAGGAGGACCAGTCTGTCCCTCTGCGAGGCAAACTTCAGGACTGGTATCTCAGGAAGCCTTTATCTCAGATGCTCAGAGCTGTATATTGTCAGTATACCATACCATTGTCAATATTTATTTATTTATGTATTCATTCATTCATTCATTCATTCATTTATTTTAAGAATATAGCTACAGCAATTTAACATACTTAAAATGCATTCTATTATTATTATTATTATTATTATTAAGTACACTGCAAATTATTAAACTTCTATTTTTGTTAATTCTGTGCATGGTTTATTACATACATTTATTTACTAACACAGCTCTTTTACCATCGTATGGCAACAGCAACTCACTGCACTGCAGGCGAATTCAGCTCGGTTCATCATGGGCTATGAGTTGCCAGTCTTACTGGACATTTACTCCGATGCCTTAGGAAGGCCAAGTCAATCTTCACAGAGCCCAGTCAGTCTGGTCTTAAGCTGTCTGATCTCTTAAAGTCTGGCAAACGGTACAGAAGCATTTAATCTAGATCAAACAGACTTCAAAGCAGTTTCTACTCGCAGCTGATAAGACTGCTGCCTTTCACAGCCACTCTGACAGCATTCTCCTAGACTTCTAGCCATCATTTTACACATGTATTATATGGTACACTGCACACCTGCTTTGCACGGTTGTGATAATTTGCACTCTTTCATACAATCAAGAAAGAATTTTTTGAATAAAAAAATTTAAATAAATGGCATGAATGGTGCATAAGATGTAAGCAATTCAGTTGGATGTTGCTGAGGCGGAGTATCTCGTGGAAAGATAAACTGTTGTTTCTATAAAAACAAATTAATTGAAGAAACTTGTTCCACAAAACAAACAACAGAAGGATTATTTATTAACTGACATCAGCTGTACAACACATAATGCAAATTATACAATTATATACACTAATGCCAAGGTCTCTGGAAAGAAGTATTGTTGGATTATATTTACGTTCCACTCGGTCAAGTGATGAGTCAGACGGCGATGGATGAGTCAGAATGGGGGTTTTGAAGGTTAGCATGCTCTCAGTCTGCTGTCCACTACACAAAAAAACTATTGATTGCTTTTTAAAGTAGCATTTAATTCAAAATAAGAGGTTATGAATAATGTGTATCCCAATAGAAAGTGCAGATGCAATTAGCCACTATTTAATAATTTCACCAAGACCCTGTAAGGACCAGATGAAATCAAGCAAGGAGATTTACAAAAATAGGAATAGTTTTGTGCAGGTGAGGACAAGTGTGAATCTTGAATGCCTCTTGCCCTTTATGAATAATGGTCTCTCATTTTAGGGGACTTTAATGGGGTCACTTTTTAGTACGGGCATCCCTGTGTGAAGTTTTTTTGGAGAGCAGAGCAGTGTGTAATACTGTAAATAAAGTGACCTAACGAATCATTTGAAACTTTTTCAGGGCAGACATGAGCTCATTGCAGAGTGTTTTACAGACTTTATAACACCTGAAGTGACTGAATTTGCTGCACTGGTGACACGTTCAAGTCCATTAGCATCATTTTTTCTCAGTAAAGAAAAAAGGGTCACAGAAAGGGTCACCCGAGAAGAGAAGCTGCTTCGTCATTGCAATGGCCCCACAAAAGGTCACAGATTTCAGGCAGACAACACTTCCTCTTGTAGACCTCAAGCTTGGTGTGATGTAGTCGTTTTGCTAGTGAGATTTAATCATTTAAAAGTGATTTAGTCATTTTTATTTCTTCTGAATGAAAAGTAGATAATGATGAGACTACATCTACCTGTAATTTTTAAATAATCTTGAAGACGGAGGTTAGACATTTCAGGTGTGTTTGATTAGGGATGAGCTAAACTCCATCCAGAACCAGATTTGTCCACCCTTGAATGACATATTGATCTAAACTAAATTTAGAAATGTCAATGAAATTATCACATCCATCAAAATAGACTGTAAGCTGTTCTTAATCATTAATGTTATCTAATGTTTCTTGAAACTGTCAGTTTGTTGCAGGTATGAACAGGGTGCAAACTATGGGGGAGCTAGGGGGAGCTCGGCTCCCCTTAATAAGACATGGGCTCCCCTGAAAACGTGATTTGTGAAATGTTGGGAGGTCTCAAAAAATATTGACAATGTGTTATTTTGACATGCAATTTCAGTTTTGTGTAATGTGATCATCATGGATTATTATGTGTAAAATTGCAAAAATATCATTTATTCATGCATGACGGCGATTTAAACCTAATTCACTTTATTAAAGATAACTATACATGCTACTCTTGTCATGAGCATCAAGGTGTGGGGGCGCCGCGGTGCAAATTCTACTCATGTTTAGTACATGTTAACTCAAAGATTCGTAGAAAAATATAAACGTTGGACTCTGGTCCATTCTGTGTTAAGGTAAGGCATGTTATTCACAATTGTGTTGTGGCTGGGTTGTTATAGGTCTGCGTGACTCTCGATGTCTTAGGCCTAACTGAACGGAGGAATTATGGTATTCTTCTGTAGCCTGACAAATTCTTCTGAAGCCCCCCCCCCCCCACCCCCCGTTATAAAAAAAAATCAAGTGGGCTCCCCCAAAGACCACAGTATATTTCGAACACTGGGTATGAATATATGTTTATAGGTACCAAAAAAATTAAATGTACCACTACTCTGTTGTAACAACAGTCTAGGATTTTGTTCATGCGTAATGTTTTCAATTCAGGTCGAGTAATGTCTTTTATGTCATGACTTTTACTATTGTTTCAGTCATGTGACCTTCTGTTCCCAATTATTTCTCATGTCATGTTTTCATTGGTTCACAGTCTTATGTTGTTATTAGTTCTGTTCTCTTGTTGGTTCATGTCATTTTGTTTTGCAGTTCTGTTCTGTCATTGGCGTGGGGTTACCCCAGTCAATATTTACTGCTGTTTCACTTCTGTTGATGCACTGAGCAGTTCAGCCCAATCTCATGGCAATGTATATATATTTTACAAGGTGGCAAATAATGATCTTTAAAAAAGCATCATATGACCCCTTTAAGGGAAAAAAGCTGTCCAAAACTACCCGGCCCTATGTGAAAAATTAATTGCCCCCTCCTGTTAAATCATGAAAGAACTGCAATTAACCACATTATTTTAGAAAGCGGAGTTAAATTTCACTAGCCACACGCAGGCCTGATTACTGCCAGACCTGTTGAATCAAGAAATCACTTAAATAGAACCTGTCTGACAAAGTGAAGCATGCTTAAAGAGCAACATATCATGCCACAATCTGAAGAAATTCAAGAACAGATGAGAAACAAAACAGTTGACATGTATCAGTCTGGAAAGGCTTATAAAGCCATTTCTAAGGCTTTGGGACTCCAGCGAACCACGGTCAGAGCCATTATCCACAAATTGAGAAAACTTGGAACAATGGTGAACCTTCCCAGGAGTTGCCGGCCAACCAAAATTACTCCAAGAGCGCAACGACAACTCATCCAAGAGGTCATAAAAGAACCCAGAACAACATCTAAAGAACTGCAGGCCTCACTTTGTCCCGTTACATCTGGTGTAAAAACAACACAGCATTTCATAAAAAGAACATCATACCAACAGTCAAACATGGTGGTGGTAGTGTGATGGTCTGGAGCTGCTTTGCAGCTTCATGATTTGGACCTCGAAAACCCTCCAATGTGGCTGAATTAAAACAATTCTGCAAACAAGAGTGGGCCAAAATTCCTCCACAGCGACGTGAAAGACTCATTGCCAGTTATCGCAAACACTTGATTGCAGTTGTTGCTGCAAAGCGTGGCACGATCAGTTATTAGATTTAGGGGGCAATTACTTTTTCACGTAGGGCCGGGCAGGTTTGGACAGCTTTTTTCCCTTAATAAATGAAATCATAATTTAAAAACTGCATTTTGTATTTACTTGCATTATCTTTGTGTAATATTAAAATTTGTTTGATGATCTGAATCTTTTAAGTGTGACAAACATGCAAAAAAATAATAAATCAGGAAGGGGGCCAACACTTTTTCACACCACTGTATGAAGTCGTACGATTTTAGCTAAATCGTATGTATTTTACGTGCTCCCCAATTCTTATAAATTCGTACAAATTACCTACTTGTCATTAGGGTCTAGACAAATTGTACAAAATCGTACAAATGAGTTTGTGTGAATTCTTGCGTATTAGCCACCTCGTAAAATACATACAAATTGGTCGTGAAATAGCATTGAGCAGTTATATTGGATTCCAAAATCTGGGTTGTTGTGGTTCCTGCACTTGGGTTTTCTAAAGCATTGTCATCGTCTTCATGCCTGGTACACCTGTGATCATAAAATGGATTTCAGAACAATATCACTAGACCGACTTACCATTGTAAAGCCTAATATGATTCCTGTACTCATGATGTAAAAAATTATAAAAAAGGTAAAAAATTATAAGATCACTATTTATATGATAATGTTTTCCTAGTACCAGATGCAATGATTTTTGGATGCCTGGACAATCTGCACAAGATTGCCAGAAACTGATCAGGCATGAAAAAGAGATCTTTTCTCCAGGTGTTTTACCAGAAAGGACATATGGTGTGATGTAGATGAGCACTTGTGGCCAAATGAAAAAGGCTTTGTTGAATATTCTAACTGTGCCAGATTGTATGTTATAATACAGATATTTTGTATGGACGTATGTAATGTAAAAACGTCTTTGTAAAATGTAAATATTGCTTCATGACTTAAGTTTCATTTTGCATATTGGACTTCCTAGTACAAAATAGTGAGGGGCACTGACATTGATTTTGAGACATATATGAACATTTTGGTGGGTTTATTTCATTTTGGAACTGCTGTGTCAAGCTGCGACAGTTAGGAAAAAGTGCTCTCAGTATTAAGAAGTGCACTGTAACTCTGCGTCCCATTTGCTTTGTGAATTCAAATTCAGTTGAGCTGGTCTTTAATTTTAAAATCTCAAGCATGCTTACCAGTCCAGGGCTATCACAGAGACAGGTGTGATTTCTCAGGACACACATTTCAGCATCAGGTGAAATAATAAATATCTTACAGCACCTATAAGCCTGGTATATGATGCATCTTCACAGGTGCAAGGGTGCATGGCAGTGTGTATTAGCTCCTCAAGGCTCTGCTGCACATCTCTAATTTTGTATGCCACCACTGCCTTTTCTCACTTCTGCCTCTCGTTTTGAAGAATATTGCAGGAGATAAAGCACAGAGCAGAGATATCCAATTAAAATTTCAAAGAAGTCCAGTCACTAAAGTTTCTTCTCTGGAACAGCCAGAACAGTCTGCAAAAATAATTGTGTCAGAGTCAGTTTGTTGAATGAATATGAAAATAAGTAAACAATATACATTTCAGGAAAATGTATCAGCTATTATGGAGCTAAATTCTCGAGCTACACCTTGTAAATGTGTAAAAAGACAGAAATCCAATATTCAGTGGTCAAAACTGTCTTTTTCATGACCACTGTGCTGACCAGAATAGAAAGCCCTAGCAAACAAAAAACAAAAACAAAAAACACCTCCTGTAGATAAACATTTACATTTATGCAGTTAACAAAAGGTTTTATCCAAGGTGACTTACAATTGAGGAACAAAAGCAATTTGTCAGAAAGCTAATATTCACAGTATGAAAGGCCAGGTTCATTAGAAAACTAAATTAGGAAACAAGCTAGAGAGAGTTGAAATGCAGAAAAGAAAGAGTAATATCTCTGTCTGTCTGTCTGTCTGTCTCTCTCTCTGTCTGTGTGTGTGTGTGTGTTCCTGGTAAACCCCAAGTTATGGGGACAAAATGTCCACCAGAGAGGAGCACAGAGCGTGAAGGTTTTGCAGGGTGACTTTGTTCCTTGATGTGAAGGAACATTGTTCAATGAAGTGAGCTGGTGAAGGGCTGTCTTTGGGTAACTGAAGACCGGACATCAGGTGTGTCAAATTTAATTCCTGGAGGGCCACTGTCCTGCAGAGTTTATCTCCTACCCTAATTAAACACACCTGAACCAGCTAATCAAGGTCTTCAGGATTACTGGAAACGTCCAGGCCGGTGTTGAAGCTACACTCTGTAGGACAGCGAGCTGGTCCTGAGCAGGAGCTAGTTGCTTAGGACCAGCACATGACCAGTTTAGACCAGCTCAGGACCAGCTTAAACCAGCTGCCATGCTTCAACACATACCTAACTGTATATGCTGGGGGGGTTTTTTCAATAGGGCTCCATGGACTGACTTTGGCACACATGCAGTAGATCATTGCAGTAGCCCAAACTTAAAATGACAAGGGCTTGGATGAGAAACTCCCCAGCATACTCTGGCAGAAAGGGTCTGATTTTCCTGATTATTGAAAGCTTGAACTTGCACAACCGGGCTGCTGTTGATATATGGGTGGTAAAGCTCAGTTGGCCATCAAACCCTACCCCCAGTTGCTTTTGGTTGGCGATAGTGTTGTAGACCCCATCTGAACTTCGATGTTGTGGTTAGCGGTAGGTTTTCACAGATTACAAGGAGATTCATCTTTGCAAGGTTGATATGAAGACAACACTTCTTCATCCAAAGTGAGATATCTGAAAGGTAGGCAGAGATAGGAGCTGAGACAGTGGGATCATCAGCTTTAAATGACAGATAAAGCTGTGTATCATCTGCATAGCAGTGGTAAGAGAAACCAAGTGCCTTTATTATCTTTCCAAGTGAGGTTGTATATAGAGTAAAGAAGAGGGGCAAGCACAGAACCTTGAGGCACCCCCTTGATTAGCTGATGTAACTCAGACACCCTCCATTCCATTAAACCTTGAAAGATCTGCCTGTGAGCAGTGCTGGGGTAGTAACTGATGTAATGTACATGTAATCTGGATCATGTAATCTGATTTCAAAAAAATAAGTACTTGTAATTAGAGTGTTACATTTTAAAATGTTAATAATCAGATTACAGTTACTATTTTATGGATTACATGATTACATATGCACACAATGGCAATAAATTATTCATAATTTATTGATTCACCCTAATACTTGTTTTTTCACTTTTAAATTTTCCTTTCTAAAAATAAAGTAAAATAAGTGGTGTCACTTATTTGAAAATGTAACAGATATTTTCTTGTAAATTAAACAGTAATTTGTTACCTTACTAGTTGCTTGAAAAAAGTAATCTGATTACATAACTCATGCTATTTGTAATGTGTTACCCCCAACACTGGTCAAAGCCAGCAGACAGGTCCACTTGAATAGTGACAAATTATTTTGGAGTTTGCTTTTACCAACCAATGAGTTTCCATAAAGAATATTTTGGTGGTCTCTGTAGAGTATCTGCTTTTAAAGCCAGACTTGATGCTGTCAAGTAGGCTGTTTTGTGAGGGGAATATTAATATTAATTTATGATAAATGGTTTGTAGTCTGAGGGGAATCAAACTTGCTGTGGTCTGAGGTACACATGCTGTCTGTGGTGTAGTCGCAGCATTGATCTAGCCTAACATTCATAGTGTATGTCACAAGAGCAGCTATTAAATTACAGTGAGTCGTGGAGAGAGAGTCTTGCGTTATTAGTGTCCTACGCAAGAGGAGAGATGCCGACAGAGACAGACACAGACACTAGAGACCAGTTGTCTTTCACTCTATGGTGCTTCAGCAGGGTGTGTGGAAAAGAGACTCATAGTTAATCTTGTCAATCACACAACTCCTCTCCCACCAGGAGCTAAAGCAACACTGCTTCAGGGGAGCCAGATGTGATGGATGGTTTTCGGCAAGCACTCCGTGAGAGAAGGAGAGAGACTTGCCAGTAATGGAATAGAGTGGGGAGCTGAGTAAGGCATGTGGGTATTAGGGAACACAAGATCAACAAAATGGCCTTATCCCTGAGAAAGTCACTTCCCCTCTCTGCCTCTCTGACAGGAAGTGTGCATTGTTCAGTTGAGTTGGGTGCATTACATAGAAAGAGAATAGAGCAAGTAAGCAGCAACATCCAAGCAAGCACGTTATGTGACATACCTGAGTACGTTTACAGATATTGTAGTGAGACTCAAGTGAAATTGTGTAAAATTCATCAGAAGTGTTGTTATTTGGCTCAAATCAGTTTTATGTTGGTTCACTTCAGTTTAGTAACTGTGTCAATGTTCAACTGTGTCAATCAATTATGAAACAAATTCAAATAAGCTCTACAGAAGACATTAGTGTCTTTATCCAGCTCATTTCAGTTAAAGTTTTGTTTCCATTAAATAGTGTCAGTGTCAATAGTGTTTTTTAAACCCCAACTAAGTAAGCCAAAAGTGAGAGAGCCAAGGAACCCAAACCCAAATCAAGTGAGAGAAATGGAGACAAGAAACCTGGGAGAAACCAGTCTCAGTCAGGGGACCAGTTCTCATCTGACATAAAGATGGGATCTGAGGGTGCAAAAAAATCTAAATATTGAGAAAATCGCCTTTAAAGTTGTCCAAATGAAGTTCTTAGCAATGCATATTACTAATCAAAAATGAAGTTTTGATATATTTACAGGACATTTACAAAATATATTTATGGAACATGATCTTTACTTAATGTCCTAATGATTTTGGCATAAAAGAAAAATCAATAATTTTGACCCATACAATGTATTTTTGGCTATTGCTACAACTATACCCCAGCGACTTAAGTTTTGTGGTCCAGGGTCACAAATAGTCACTCATATGTTTGCTAATAGTGTTTGAACTATAATGTTTAGAAGCAAAATTTTAACGTTTCCTCTGATTCATCGGCTCACGTCAAGTCAAATGGAAAGCAAAATGTACATTTACATGGGTCGAGATTTTTCACAATTTTGAATTATTAGAAAAACCCACTTTTTTGAACTCATCTTAAATGTCTAATTGTATTCAAATTTGGCTCAGATCATCTTCAGGAAATGCTGGCAAAAAGTTATGAATTTTGCATTAGGTGTTATGCCAAACTCCATCTGGCCATCAGGCTGTATCTCTGCAAAGCTTTGACATATTCGCATCAAACTTTGTGTGTGCCATTGTCACGGCACCACATGACCACGGCACGTCAATTTCGGTAACAGCACCACCTATTGGTCAAAAGTGCTAAACCATTTATATGAAGCCATTAGCCATTAATAACACACATTTAAAATATGTTAATAGCTTATGAACAGTTTTGCCTCTTTTCATGTGACTTGTTATATCCCTTGGATTATGCCGAGTACATCGACACCAATTAAGTCATAATCGACCGAACTTCCTGCCCGCTAATTTTTCAAACTCCTCCTAGGCCATTGGTCCGATTTTCTCCAAATTCAATTCATATCATCTTCAGACCATGGCAGCAAAAAAGTTCTGGATTTTGTGTCAATAGGCAAAATGGTTTTCGTTTACCACATCAATTGATTAGGTGTTATGCCAAACTCCATCTGGCCATCAGGCTGTATCTCTGCAAAGCTTTGACATATTCGCATCAAACTTTGTGTGTGCCATTGTCACGGCACCACATGACCACGGCACGTCAATTTCGGTAACAGCACCACCTATTGGTCAAAAGTGCTAAACCATTTATATGAAGCCATTAGCTATTAATAACACACATTTAAAATATGTTAATAGCTTATGAACAGTTTTGCCTCTTTTCATGTGACTTGTTATATCCCTTGGATTATGCCGAGAACATCGACACCAATTAAGTCATAATCGACCGAACTTCCTGTCCGCTAATTTTTAAAACTCCTCCTAGGCCATTGGTCCGATTTTCTCCAAATTCAATTCATATCATCTACAGACCATGGCAGCAAAAAAGGTCTGGATTTTGTGTCAATAGGCAAAATGGTTTTCGTTTACCACATCAATTGATTTGATAGCATGGTGACAAATTGCATCTGAGGCTGTATCGCTGCAAAGCTTTGACATTTTTTTCACCAAACTTAACGTGTGTCATCATCACCTCACACAGACCAGACCACAATTGGTAAAACTGCCACCTACTGGTTAAAAGTTATAAATAAATTGTATTTTTGTGGGGTTTTTTTTGCCATTTTTACTAAACATCATCTTAAAATGTCTTTAATTACTTTAATTGATATGGTTGGTTTTATGGCCGCTGCCATGCTTGCTCCTCATTCTGCCTCTGCTGTGCTTGGCCCCTTAATTGCTGTATTTCATTCATGTATTAATTATTTATTTATGTATTTATTTGCACGCAGAAGTTTTCTATATAATGTTTTACTATTATATATATATTTAATTTATTTTTTTCAAATAACATAACTAAAGCTAAATGTGTCATTGCGCTGCACCTTCATTATGGATTTAGATCTTTTTTGTGCTAGAATTCCATCCTTTAAGTAATTAAATCATTAAAAAGACAGCAACTGTCCAGCAGCATTAAGTATGACCCATCCCTTAATTTCTTCACTTTATTGTAATGGTAGAATTATATCATTAGTCACAAACATTAGACTGTTGATTATGTTAAAAACTGTTATGTTTTTAAAGCATTTTCCCTCATGCTGGATATTTCTAGCCATTAACCAATTTTTTCACAAGTCAAATACAGTGAATCTTGAGAGTGTTTTACTCTCTCTCAGTCATTCTCCTCTCAGCCGAAGACTCACTCAGTTCTATTACTACTGTCTATTTCACTCTTTCTCTGCGTCTGAGATTAGACTAGCTCTGCCACAACATTCTCACTCCATTTTCACCTCTTCTATGATAGAGCGCCAGAGCTCTTTTAGGGCCACCAGCACACACTTGATGGAAACAGCCTCCCGGGCAGATGGGGTCTGAGAGGAACTGAATTACCAGCTCAGGGTCCGTCGCCCACCTCACTTCATTTCAGACAAGCCTTATATCCAAAGCTGAGACTGATCTATACGTATGTGCCGGTGTCTGTTGATGGGGTGAAAAAGGCAGATCAGTATGCCAATGCAATCTGAATGAACACTAACAGGTGAGGAGGAGTAAGGGTGGGGAAGACAAGGTCTGGGTACAATGTGTGTTTTTTTTAAGAAGGCTGAGGGCAATAAAATAATGGGTCAATATAAATGTGCATAAGAGTATGACAACAGCAGAATTAACTAAATATGACCAGTGTAGGTGTCAGTCATGTGGTCTGTTATGAAGAGTGACTATTTCTGATAAAAAAAATACATATTTTGTGGTACAAATACATAAATCCATTGTACACTAAACAATTAAAATGTCCTCATGCCAAGTGAAGTGTCAATCATTATTGGTCAATTCGAATGAATCATTACACAAAACAAAAATCAAAACATGATAAAAGAGAGCCTAGCGAGATAAGCTCTTGTTTGTTGGCTCATCGGCATCTCTTTTTTTCTTTTTGAGAGATACAATAGAAATACATTTTGTTAGCTAATTCCTTTGTTCAGTGTTTACTGTGTGCACCTCACTTTCTTGTTACCTAGCAACACCCTTATGTGACGCAATGTGCAAAGGACAAGAAAAATAAAGGTTTTTTTTAAGTGTGCATTTTTGGTGCTAAATATTAACCACAGTTCCTTGAGAAAAAAAAACAAGAACTATTTTTGCCTGGCTTTTAAGAGAAGAACCAATTTTGCCTGGCTTTTTATTCTAGTTGGCGAAAGTGCCAAGAAATGAGAAAATGATGCTGTCATTGTTGCAAAAACATTTCATTTAAAATGTAGCTAATACTGACATTATTTTGTGATAATGGTCAGCTGGCTATGTAATATCCTGCTGATGAATGCTACTTACCAAACAAATCAATTAATGAAGACATGCAATTCTGATTTAGGTCTTAATTATTTTTTATCATGCACAAAGATAAAATGAGTTGCACAAGACACATGAAGCAATTTTTTTATTTCTTGTCTGGTACTGCAAGAAATTATACAGTTTTGTGTCATTATGCAAAAACACTTGATAATGCAGTGATCAACTAAACAAATCAAGTATTCCAGAGAACTGTCTAGTAAATTAACATATTAATATGCACTGCTTTTTTTTTTACACAGAGTTCATAAAAGTATGAATGAAATCAAACAACAGCTCTGAAATGAGAATCAAGACCTTGGACCGAGACGTGCGAATCTCTGAATCTCAATGAGGATAAGCAGCTGTACATTGAAAAGACTGGCCAGAGTGTTTCAGCTTCTGTACTGATGTGTGCAATTGCTATTCTGTGCTCTTAGATCAGAGGTGATTAGGTGTTAAGCAATTAGATCAAATTCATTAATACCTGAACAGTACTGTTGTACATCAATACTCTACATCAATAAAATCAATTAATGCAACGGAAAGTTCCAAAAACGAGTTCGCCGCCTGCAGAGGCAGAATTTTTTGGTACTGTGGGCAAGCTCATGCATTTGAATGATGCTGCCTCCTAAGACACCTCATTTCAGCTGCATCCTAAAATGCATTGCAACAAGCTCAGTTAATGGAAAAGGCAAGATATATATTATATTTCATTCAGTACTTAAAAATTCAAATAAGTGTAAACAAACTGGATTATTGTATCCGATATTGTGTGTTCTGCAGGTGTATTTTAAGCACATTAAGGGAAGGAGGAAATCTAGTGTATTTCTGAAAATGTTTTTTCTCTGTTTCTTTCTTTGCTTGATTATTTTCATCATGTTATGGTTTGAGCAGTAACAATGGCAAACTTGGTGAAAAATGTCAAATGACAGCAATAAAACGTAAGTCAAATCTCAAGGGTTTATATGAATACTGTATTAACTGATGCTGGATTCCAGCATCAACCTTTAACCATGGAAATCATTGTATTTCTGTATATGTTCTTCTCTTTCTTTCTGTGCATTGTTCTTTCCACCTTCATGCCTCTGTTTGAGCTGCTGTAAATGTGATACAAAGTGTGTGTAATAAAAGGCAAGTCCAATCTGAATGTGTTGTTTATGAATTCATCAACAAACTGTATTACCTATCAATCTTATATTCTAGAAAATCACTGTATTTCTGAACATGTTCTTCTCTTTTTCTTACTTTGCATGACTCTTTCGAGAGTGATTCGAAAACATAAGGAGCCGTCTGCTCTGCTCTCTATAACCCTCACAGTACTTAGATGTCATACAAAGATCGATCTGTGCAGCGCAAACAGCCAAAACCTGGTTATATTAGGCAATATAGAAATCCTGGCCAGAGCGTGTCCCCAGAAAATGGCACGTATGGTCATCTTATCATATACAATAAAAGAGGAAAATGCTGAATTTGGTGGCTGTAGTCTCACATTTAAAAGAGACTGAGGCATTGCATGTTTGTTTACTCTTGAACATGCATGTGTATTAGCTGGACAATACCAAAGAAACTAAAGCTTAATTTGTGATACCACTGCTGACAGAGAAGAGCTACAGTAAGTGTGCACTTTTGTTTGCCCTGAGTTGACAGACATAAAAAAACACAGTTATTGTTTTTATGTTTAACTGTCAGATAAAATGTCCAAGGTGCTTTATTTCAGCTGCTCTATCAGTGCAGTATGACACAAAAGTCAGACTGCCAGCTTACAATTATGTTTGTTCAGACAACAGCAAAGTCAACAAACCCATCTAAAACTATTACATCATCAGAATTAAACACAGCCGATATAAACGCAGACACAGTCTGATGTGTTCAGTGAAGCTGCCTCAGATCGATGTTGAATGTTACACAGATGTCAGACGGCAAAGATCAGACATCTCTAATTATTTCCTTTCCTTCTCCTGCTGCTTTCAAGTCCTCTTGAGAATGTCTACATATGAGCTCAAAAGCATTTCATCTATGTCCATATGCTGAATAGACACATTGGAATATACAATTTAATGAAGAGCAACCAGCTAACTAACTGATAAGTTGCTAGTTATCCCTAAGCTTTCACAAGACTTTCACTATTGGTTAATGACAGCGTGTTTCATTTGGCACAGATTTGCCATTGCTGTTTGGCTTGTAGTAAACTACTGACACTGCAACATTGCATGTGATTGTATTTCTACTATAATCATTTAATGCTACATTGGAAAGATTGATCAAACCTTCCTGGAAAAGTCCTTTGATTAACCACTGCTTTCACAGAGATATGCACTCAGTTCCTTTCCCATGCTCAGCGACTCTTGAATGATTTCTGTGAAAGAACAGAAGTTATGCTCAGAAAATCAAGTCCAGTCATGCATGGATAAAAGCAAAGTAAACAGTAACCAACACCATGACTTCATCAAACAAAGTAAATATTGAAATTATTTTAGACTCATTTCATAATTCATTTTAGATTCTCCATGTTCAATCACTTACTGCTTGCTCTTAAGGACTACTGACCTTGTGTGACCTTATTATTATTATTATAAAAAATTTTTTTTTTAGTTAATCATTTGTTTATGCATTTATTTAATTATTAATTATTAATTTTTTTTATTATTTAGTAAGTTAATTTTAAAAAGTAAGTTAATTTGCCATATGGCATGGTTGTACTTTCTCAAACTACTATTTTTCAATTCAGTCACAATGCATTTTCCCATCTCCGGGGTGCAGGTCCGAGAGCTTTGTACCCTGGTTTCTCCCTCTCTAGACCTACAAGGACGCCATTGTGCATTGCTCCTCATCACTGCCAGCAATGTTCATTATGACGGCCCTCCTTTCCCATCATTAACCTGCCTACAGGGTGCTGATTGAAGGGACATTGTGGCGCTGATCCAAGTTGGGACGGTCACTCCATGGCACCTTCTAGTGCAAACTGCTTATCTAAAACCCTCTCTCTTGGCACTAATAGCCTGCAACTTTCCCTATTAGACCCTTGGCCTGCAGCAGTGCATTTGTCCAGATGATTAGAATGTGAGCACTCAACCTTCCCTTAAACTCTTCTGCGTGTTCTGAGTTTAAGAATGGTATCAGCTCTGTGAGAGCAGGCTGAAGTAATGCACAGTCGCCAATACTATTAATCTCTTCCCCCTACAGGGCGAGGTTCATTAAGAAGCTATTGCCATAATAGCTAAAGGGCACACACTAGTTTAACCAACCAAAGGCAGGGCATCCGGAGCCAGATCGATCCGTCAGGTGCCACTGGGAGGATCCAGAAGCCCACAGCAGTTGTTTTGCAGGACCAGAGGAAGACAGAGACCTGCAGGGGCAAAAGACCTGAAGCCTCATCTCTTCTGCAGGGTCCAGAGCTTACAATGGTGCCACAGTGAGGGAACGGGGAGGGAAAATACATGTCAGGCAAACTGCGAGGAATTAATCCGGTAATGCGAATGCCTCTGTGACAAATGTCTGCAGCAGACCTGACTGGTGTAAGTAATTGTACTCAAATGAACATGTCAGGCTATTTGGAAAACATATCGCTGGAGCTGCTATCAGTTCAACGTGATTGCAGTGAGAAGATGGAATAACGCTGTAGGACAAATGAGTTCAGTGGTCATTACACTTGTAATGTGTCACCTCTACCTTAATGGCAAGTAATGACCTTCTTGAATTATACTGTATGCAGAATATTTAATATCTGGTGATTTATACACAACAGCCCTGTAGCTCACATTTCAGGCACTTAATATTGTAGTAAACTTCATATAATTTTTTTTTAGGCAACATTGAAAGATCAGACTTTTAAAGACATTTGGGATAAACTGAAGCAGCGAGCCGGGGACCATCACGTAACATCAGTGCCTGACCTCACCGATGTCTCATTTCATTTTAAAAGCATGACCATGTTCCAAAAAAGGCATTTAAAAGAGTTCCAAACACAAAATACAAATGCACAGCCAATATTAAATATAGTGACACGCCAATAATACCAAACCTCATTGGTCCTTGTGTAATGACATCATAATGTTATGTTATGTTATGTTAAAGTCAGATGACATGCATTAACCAAAGAGGTTTCAGCTGCATTCAAAATGTGCATACTTACTGTATGTCAAAAGAGCAGTATGTCCAAATTCAGCATTTATTAAACAGTAAGCAAAAAGTTCCCAGGTGACCTAGAACTTATGGTGTATTGCACTGTACTATCCCATGTGGCCAAAGGAAAGGTTTTATGAAGTGAAGCGAGAGAACTGATGCTGATAGGTGAAGTGAAAGTGACGTGACATGTGGCCAACTATGGTGACCCATACTTGGAATTAGTGCTCTGCATTTAACCCATCCAAAGTACACACACACAGCAGTGAACACACACCCGGAGCAGTGGGCAGCCATTATTGCTGCGGCGCCCGGGGAGCAGTTGGGGGTTCGGTGCCTTGCTCAAGGGCACCTCAGTCGTGGTATTGAAGGTGGGAGAGAGCGCTGTACATTCACTCCCCCAACCAACAATCCCTGCCGGTACAAGACTCGAACCCGCAGCCTTTGGGTTACGAGTCCAACTCTCTAACCATTAGGCCACGACTTGCCCAGGTCACATGACAAATGAAGAACTTAAGGATTAAATTCATACTACACACATTCATACTATATATAATGCATTCTTAGCACTTTTAAAATAATTACTTACTCAAAAGAAGTATGTACTTTCACAGTTTATTTTAAGGTTCAATTCTCACTATTACAGTTACAACCCATTAACTACGACTTTTGCCTCAATAAACTCCTAATTTGCTGTTTATTAATAGTTAGTATGGTAGATGTTAGCTTAGGTATTAGGTAAGATTAGGGATGTAGAATATGGTCATGCAGAATATGTGCTTTACAAGCACTAATATATAGCCAATATGTTAATAATAGGCATGCTAATAAGCAGCTAGTTAATAGTGAGAATTGGTCCCTATACTAAAGTGTTACTGTACGCACTTAGAGAATATACATTTTCCCATACAGCCTTCATGTAATGGATGTGTCTCTGTATTTAATTTGGGCTCTGTATACAGTTGATCAACACTTGATCAATGATTTGATTTCATTTGAATAAAAAAGGGTGTTGTTGCATGTTTTCTTTAACAATGAAGTTAACAATTTAGCTAAAGTTTGGGAGTAAGGCCATACCTCAACCAATCAGATTATTCTGTCTACGCATTTACTGTATACTGATCCAAACTTCACAGCTCTGTTTGTTTCAGGTTCTCGAGCCCACCCTCCCCTTCTCTCCTAAACTCATCCCTTCAAGATTTACATTTACTGGTAAACTATAATTTGTTGAACTATTTCTCCTTAAAAAATAATGAGTTGAACTTACTTGTAAAACCTGTGGAAACTGAGTGCCTCAAATTTCTCAAGCAAATTAGTTTATCATTTTTGAGTTAATTAAACTGACCGTAACTTTGTATAGGTAACTTGTGTATATGTATAGGTTACCAGAAAATGTGAATGTTGGTAACTCAATTTGACAAGTTCAGCCAACTTAGAGATGTAAGTTAAGCTTAGTGCACAGAACTCAATCAAAACAGTTCTCTTAACAAGTCTGCTTTGTTCACATTACTAGACAAATGTGTGGAAACTGATTGCCTTAAATTTCTCAAGTAAGCTGTACTCAAAACTTAAAGTTGTTAATACAAAGACAGAAAACAGATTGTTAGCACAACAATAGGGCATTTATTTGTTTAATAAAACAATGTTACTTCAAGTCATTATTTTTAGGCATGCTATCAAATCAACAATTTAACACTGTAAGAAAAATTGCACATACTGCACTCAGGAAATAAATAGAAACAAAACAAACATCAACATCCCTTTTATGACACCTTGTAAATCTAGATTTACCATTTTTTAGAATTACCTTTTTCTAAATCAATAATGATCAATCATGAACTTATAACCCTAACGCCACAATGACATCTTTCTACATCAGAAGATTTTTCAGAGATTGCATGCTAGGTTCAGCCATTGAATTAAATCAAAGGTGTCCTTCAGTACTGGAGGATACTATAATTTCATATCATAAATGAGTCCAAAGAGCAGGCATATGTCTTGGGCAGGATTTTACAGATCATCCAATACAATTGTACTTTCAAAAATGATTGCAGTAGACATGGCATTAAAAGCAGTGAGTTAGGTATGGCTCTAGAGTCCTCAGCTCAGGGATCACGCTCAATAGGCCGACTGACATCTCTTCTTCATCATAGTCCTAGAAACAGGAGTACAATATGACAAAAATAAGTTATTACATTTTAAGAGTACATATTAAGGTTAAACATTAGCAAACAAATTAATATCTGTGTATTATGTTTAGATATAAAGGCCTTTTCAAACTGAGCATAGCAATGGATCCCAGAAATAAAATAAAACTCATCATAGTCCTAGAAACAGGAGTACAATATGACAAAAATAAGTTATTACATTTTAAGAGTACATATTAAGGTTAAACATTAGCAAACAAATTAATATCTGTGTATTATGTTTAGATATAAAGGCCTTTTCAAACTGAGCATAGCAATGGATCCCAGAAATAAAATAAAACAGACATTCAATCTGTTGTACAAAAAGACAAGACAAACTGAACAGTATGCCAGCTATACAATAATCTATTCTGAAAATGCTGCTTTGACATTTGTAAAGTGTTAAAAAAATTTGTTTCTTACTCTTCTTTAAAAAGGGTTCACCCAAAAATGAAAATTCTGTCATTAATTACTCATCATCATGTCGTTCCAAACCAAGACCTTCATTCATCTTCGTTTATTCCTTTCTATCTTATATTGTTTCTGTGTCCTGATTTTTTCTTGCCAGGTCTCAAGAATTGTCTGCATTACACTAAATAACCAGAATATAACAGACAAAATTACTTACAAAACTTGTCTTGTAAAAATCAGCAAGGTCCATTTCAAGGAAGAGTGGAAGGCCGTGGAGAACTGCTGTTCATCGCCCATTGACGTCAGATGTCTGTACAATTATTAAAAAAATATTTAATATCATTCAAAGCACAATCATTCAGCATAAAATATAATGAATATCTACTTATTCTGTGCAGGGTTTCACAAAACTGCAAAGTATGATTTTACATTAAGCGCACCTATGTGAATAAGCATGTACTATGTGGAAACAAGTCCCCAAAAAAGAGCACATAGAATACGAAAAGAAAATGGTTATAATTAGTGCTGGGCATTGACGCACATTTAAAAACTATTTTAAATTAAGTTTCTACTCCAAAGAATTTTCTGAAATATAAACATTTAAACGCTGGTTGTGAAAAAAAAACTTGTTTTCATGACATTTGTTGAAACATTAAATACTGAAAAGCGGATTACATAAGACATGGTAAATTTTATTAAGTTGTAATGTATCGCTCAACATACTTCATGATGCTTACTCACGTTTATTTCATGTTATAACTAGCAGTAAAGAGGAAGATCGATGTTTGTAATCTAGCTTGTAAGCCACTGGCTAGCTAGTACGCTAACTGACGGTTACAGTAATGCTCGTCAGTAAAAACTAATAAAATCTGCCTTTTCTTTTCCTCAAAAACGATAGCACACACTGTGACAATATAGTTTATAAGTAGATCACCAAAAACTTACCTAATCTTGCGGCCACATTTCAAACACGATCTGACTCTGAAGTTCAGTTCGTTGTCTTCTTCTGGTGATGTTTTGTTTAAACCAACCTTCCGCCACCTATTGGTCTAGAATTATTAGGGCACATAGAGGGATTGGGGAAATTTATATATAATATATATATAAATTTATATTAATTATATTTATATATAAATACATATATTTTTTTACGTCGTCTCCCATCTCCTGTACACGTTCACATTGCGCATACGCAGGGACTCCCAACACATTGAAGAAATTAAAATAGGAGTAGCAGAACACATTAATGTTTTTGTCATATGCAGCAATTACCAAAATCCAGTAAATATATGAAGTTATTAATGTACATATGATTATTGTGAAACACTCTACTGAATTATGAGGCAGCAACAGCTTGTGGGCAAGCCAAAAAGCTGAAATCGTACTGTTATTTGAACCCTATCTGTAAAAAAAATAAATAAACTTAACCATTTCAAATTGTATTCACTCTAA